>NC_059113.1:6130743-6400635 GCF_020740685.1 Jaculus jaculus | reverse complement strand
AGGCTCTGGTTCTCTCCTTGCAAATAAATAAAAATAAAAGAACAAATGCTAACTAAATCTATTGTGGTACTTTTCTTTTTTCAAGTAAGGTCTCATTATAGCCCAGGCTGACCTGGAATTCACTATGTAGTCTCAGGGTGGCCTCGAACTCAAGGCGATCCTCCTGCCTCTGCCTCCCAAGTGCTGGGATTAAAGGCATGCACCACAATGCCCAGCTTTTTTTTATTTTTAAAGGTCTCATTCTAGGCCAGGCTGACCTGGAATTTACTATGTAGTGTGAGGGTGGCTTTGAACTCACAGAAATCCTCCAACTTTGAATCTTATTAAATTTTTATTTGAGAGAAAGAAAGAGACAGATATGTGCATGTAAGAGAATAGGCACACTAGGGCCTCTAGCCATTGCAAACAAACTCCAGATGCATGCATCTCTTTCGCTTTCCATGGGTCTCGGAGAATTGAACCTGGGTCCTTATGGCTTTGCAGGCAAGTGCCTTAACTGCTAAGCTATTTCTCCAGTCCTGAATTTTTTTTTTTTTTCTTGCTTGTGGGATAATTCTTTTTTAATAAAGTGAGGTTTACATTGTTGGTATTTTTTTTAAAAAATGGCCATATGCAAGAAACAAACCTTTGAGGTTCAGAAATAGGGAAGTCAAGAAAAGCAGGCAACATGGACATGGGAGAGTCCAACGTCTGAGCAGGCAAAAGGACCCTCTGGAAGTACAAGCAGCTGGTGCAGCCACACCAGGATCAAGGGGCCATACAATGAATACAGTTCAGAACCTTTTCATTTTAAAACTCAAGTGTATCTTTAAAATGTTCTAGCACCAATTCAATGGTGCAAGCACAGGCATTATTCAGCCTAAGGGTGCATGGGATACTTGCTTTCCAAGCACACATGCTTGCTACCCAGCAGCTTCCCTGGCATGAAACACATAGTGTTGGATGTTGTCTGCACATTTGGCCTCCCCTCTTGACAACCAGTACAGGGCCATTCTAGGAATCAAATAGAAGGTACCACCTGAGACCCCAGTCTGAAGACCAACAGGCAGATAGTTTTTGACCTTCGGTGGCATTTACATATAAATAGGCATAAATAAAGCCATCACGCACAATGAAGTCCAGGAGAACAAGGCTGCATAGCAGACATAGTGAAGGAAGTAGGGTAGGATAGATAGCTGTGCATGCCTCTGACTCTAATCCATCCCACTCTCCTGGAATGTGGAACATGATGGAGCAGAGCAGGGTCCCACACAAAACTGAAGAAAAATCCAAACACACGTACACTGTTGCCTCAGGAGTGTAGAAAAGATCATTACAAACAAAAAATTCCAAATTTAACCTTAAACCAGGTTTACTTTTTTAAGTTGTAAATGTTTCTAATATAGCAGCAAAGGATGTTTGTAGAAAAAATATACTTTTAAAAAAATAGTTGAAAAAGATCTAAAGTATAAAAAGTTTAAAAAATATATCTTAAGTAAAAATATTGTCAAAACATAGAAAACTTAATTTTAGAAAGGTCATCTATCTACTTTAAAAAAGGACTGGACTCAGCTGTGGCTTGCCATCCCTATGTGACACCACCCTGACGCAACAGGGAAAATGAGCTCAGGGCTGTGAATGTCACCTGGTCCAGGCCCAAGAAGCCTTCAGTGAGCTCCAGTTCCTGGTGACAGCTTCTGTTCTGCCCTTCCCAGAGAGTGGGACAGGCCTAGCAGCTATAGCCCTTGCTAATAACAATCATCCCAAGATATTTTTTAAATCAACAAGTGAGCAGGAATGGGTTCCTGGCTGTGTGTGGGTGTGGGTACAGTACACGTGAGATGTTGTTGAGGATGCATGACCTTGTCCTTGTCAGGGGCCTTCCCCCTCAGGTCTCCACCAGAATCTCAACCACATGGTCCAGATCCGCCAGGTCAGACTTGCAGGTGGAGCTGGGAGGTGGGGCGGCTGCAGCAAAGCCCTCCAGCCCGTTGCAGATGCCCGGCTTGGTGCCACTCATCATTCAATACCGTGTCAATACTGTGTCCAGGTCGTAGTAGGAATTGTCCACATCTGAGAAAAGTTCCTCTACAGAGCTTGGATTTTTGTTCTCCAGCGTCTCAAAGATCTGGTCCAATGACTTCTGAAAGCTTCCTCTGTTTTCCTGAGGGCTGTCCATCTCCCAAAGTCTGGCTACTCTGAGGGTTCCTTGGCCCATGTGTTGAGTTGACTGTGGGAAGTTCAGAAGCTGGGCCTTGCAAGGGGCCTTCTTCCAGTTCAGGAGCAGGGTGCTCCCCATCCGGGCCCCTCACAGTGCGACATAGGATCTCTGTAGACACCAGGCGGTCAAGAGGTGCCGGTTCTGCGTTCTGGGGCACCATCCCATTCCACACACCATCCCGGCTCATCTCCTCTTGGATCTGCCGGACTGTGTTGGTGATGAGGACAGAGGGTCAGAGGTTGGGCTCCACCAGCATGTGACATACTTGGAGCTTGACCAAGGACATGTCCAGAAGTGACTGCCGCTGCAGACTATAGGAAGGGACACTGGCAAAGCCCTCCCCACCTTCCTCCTGATCACATTTCCTCTTCAGACCTCGTGCAAACGTCATGTCCAGGCAGGCGGCTGCAGGGAGGCCGGCCTGCCCTCCCAGGAATGGCCGTGACCCGCCTGCAGGCGCTCCAACCCCGGCTTGGCTTGCAGCAGCTAAGGGAAATTCAGCTCGGGTGGCGGCGGCCAGAGCGGCCACGATGGGAGGGGAGGACGGCCGGGCGGGGCGGACGAGGGAGGGAGACCGAAGCGAGACCAAGAGGGCCGGAGGGAGAGCGCGGAGGGGAGAGCGGCGGGAGCGAGGACCGAGGCCGCTCCTGCTCACCGGGCCCGTCACTCGGACGCCTGCAAGAAGGCGACGGTGCAGGACGGCGGCGGAGGGAGGCCCGTCGGTCTTCGCCGCCCAGGCCTCAGGCGCCAAAGGGCACACCACCGGTCGCTCACCTACGCCGCTCCACCCAGTCCTGAATTTCCTTCCCCCAAGGTAGGGTTTCACTAGTCCAGGCTGACCAGGAATTCACTATGTAGTGTCAGGGTAGCCACAAACTCAGCGATCCTCCTGCCTCTGGATTAAAGGTGTGCGCCACCACACCCGGCTCTGACTCTCCCTTCCAGGTTCTATAATTACAGGTATATACCCCCCCACCTGGCCCAAGTTGTGCGTTGCTGGGATTGGGACCATCAGCCTTATGCTCAGGAAGCACCGTAGGACTCTGCACCGCAGCCTCGTGCATGCTGTGTGTTCACTCTTGACGCAGTACTCCATTACCCCCACCACACACCCGGCGACTTCCCTTACATGGGTGTGCATTGACACTCCCAGCTATTGGGAACATGAACACAGGAGCATCCCAGTTGTGACAGGCCACAGCTTTCCAGTCTCCCCCAGCAGCCAGGAAGGCAATGCTGAGACCCCATGGCAGGTAACCCCGCCAGCCTGGACAGAACAGGGCAGCTTGCTGCACCACCATCCCAGACTCCTGTAAGGCCGGCCCCGTCACCCATCCGAGCATAACAGCTGTCTCTCCACAGTAGGGGCCCCAATATCTCCTATGATAGCTCTGATGGATTATAATGTCACCCATGGGGTGGGAGGGGACTTGCCAGGCATGTGTGAGGTATTGAATTTGATTTCCAACACAAGGGAGGGACAATAGTTCCATTGACCTGTTTTCTATTAATGAATCAATATGGGCGTGATGTTTTTGGAGGTTTCTTCACTGAATCAATGTGTATTGTATACAGCATTCTTCTGTTTTTATTTATTTATTTTTTATTTTATTTTTTTTGGTTTTTCATAGTAGGGTTTCACTCTAGTCCAGGCTGACCTGGGATTCACCATGTAGTCTCAGGGTGACCTTGAACTCAGTGATCCTTGCCATCCAAGTGCTGGGATTAAAGGTGTGTGCCACACACCGGCTCCTTTTTGTTTTTATTAAGGGCAAAGTAGGGCTAGAGAGATAGTTCAGTGGTTAAGGCGCTTGCCTTGCAAAGCCTAAAGACCAGAGTTAGATTCCCCAGTACCCACGTAAAGCCAGATGCACAAGGTGATGCATGCGTCCGGAGTTGCTTTGCAGTGGCTAAAGGCCATGGCATGCCCATTCAATCCACCTCTTTCTATCACACTCAATCTCAAACTGTTTTGAACTAGGGTCTCACTCTAGCCCAGGCTGACCTCTAGAAAGGGTGGGAGAAATCCAGCTGGAGCTGAGCTAGTAGCCTTCCCGATTAGCTGACAGGAAGCTGAAAAGTGAGTTCGAGGCCACTCTGAGACTACATGGTGAATTCCAGGTCAGCCTGGGCTAGAGTGAAACCCTACCTTCAAAACACAGACGCACACACACAAACACACACACTCACACACACACACCTTGGAAAGAACTATGCTACATGCAGCCCTTTGGAAGAGAAAAGGCCTCAACAGTGTTAAACAGAAGTGGACCCTGCAAGCCTTAAGATTGGCCAGACAGGCCAAATGTATCAACTGGTGCAATAGTGGCGTGCCTGTTTTCTGGAGAAGCCAGCCACTCTTGCCTGAACTGGTCTACATGAGACCTGACCTTAAAGAGAAAATAAACTGGACATAAACAGGAAGCTTAGGGAGGAGGATGACTGTGAGTTCAAGGCCAGCCTGTGTTAGAGTGAAATCCTACCTTGAGGGAAAAAAAAATGGGATATGAAGCAAATTACTCAAAGTGACAGGTTGTGGGGAGAGCAAGGTGGTTGGTTACCAAATAGATGCAAGGAAAAACGAGATGGAACTTTTAGGGAGATCATTGGGTTTAGGGGAGTTCCTGCCTTCCACTTGGGCTGTAGAAGGAGCACCCAGGCTGCTGTCAACGCTGCGGAAAAAAGCGAGAATCCAGGACCATTTCACACAGCAAAGTGCAATTAGAACCTTTATTACCAGTACCCTCTAAAAACACCACACAGACGACAGTCACCCAGGCAGTTCATTCCCCCTTGACAATGCTGATGCTAAGAGATTTTGAAGAACATTCAATAGAGAAAAAAGGGACAAGGTCTTCTGTAAATGTGTCCGTAAAAACACACAGACAGGATCTACTGTTCAAATTATAAAAGGCTACGTCCCCAAGCTCAGAATCCAGAAACACACCGACCCGGCTCACCTCCCCTACCCCGGGCACGTTGGTGGATTGTTGGATCTGCCAGCTGCCGCCGTCGCCCGGAGCCGTGAAACCGCCCAAGCGGACCGACTGGTAGCACACACCCACGCGCCAGTTCCCCGAGCCGCGCACCTCCACCTGCCAAAAGTATCTCCCACTTCTCAACGCCTCCCGAGCCGGGACAGTTACATAGTAAGGAGGCAGGTCAGGGGATGCGTTTGTTTCCTCTGCTAATTTCATACTTTTCCGATCTTCGGAGATGACAACGTCAGGGGGCACATTTTGAACGTCCAATGTCACGTCTACCTGAAACGTGCTGATCAATTTTTGCAGGCTACAATAATGTGGAGGGAAACGGCAACTCTCCTTTCTTAACTCGTATGAGAAAACCTCCGGCACTTGTATGCTTTCGTAGGTATTGATAATACATCCGGCAGTTCTCAGGAAATCCAGGTCTGCTTGCAAACACTTCTCTCTGATATCACTCACCATATTCCTTATTGTGGCCACGTGGGCAGACAGGAGGTTTCTGTTTTCCTTTAGTTTTTCTTTAATATCCTTCTCGTCAAGATGTAGCCTGGCCTGCATTACATCTTCTTCCCTATCCAAGAACTGCTTAAGTTCTTCAAATTCTGATTTTGACGCCTTCTTCCAATTTCTCATATTTAACCTGATCTTCATAGATCTAAAAACCTGCAACTCACACTGTATTTCAATCTCTTTGATTTGCTCCTGCAGACGTTCGGCGTAACCTTTTAGCTTCCTCCTGTATCGCATGGCCGCTTCTTTGATGGGCAGCGTGTCATGATGCTGGTGGTCAGAGGAGAGCCGGCACTGGGGACACAACAGCTCCAGGTCCTCCTCACAGAAGAGGTCTAGGGCCTCCCCGTGCTTCTCACACAGCTGCTTCATGTTGTTCTCCGAGGCGGGCAGCTGCTGGATAACACTGACCACCTGGCGTAACTGAGTGTTGATCCTGAGTTGACCACTGCAATGGGAGAAGCAGGTGGGACAGGGAAAGACTTCCTGTAGACCTTCCCAGCACTGGCGGATGCAGGAGTAACAGAAGTTGTGGCCACACTCAGTGGTCACGGGGTCACTCAAGTAGTCCAGGCAGATGGAGCATCCGGCCTCTGCTTGGAGCTCGGCCACGGAGAGCTCATTGGCCATCCTCGGGAGCTTGGAAGTGAGGGGCTGGAGTGCGCGCCCTCCTGGAGGCTGGCTCCGCCGCTGCCACACACGGGGCCCTGCTTGCCAGTGATTCTTTCTCTGTGTGGGCAAATGGTCAGGCACTCCTAACCCTGTGCTGCTGGGCCACGTTCACACCAACCCAAGCTTGGCCACTTAGTGTCCTTTGTTGGGAGAAGGCATGGAAATAGACAACCAAGGAGGGAATTCCAGACTGGAACACCGGACAGGTCAATCAACAGGGTTTCTGTTAATATCAGCAAAGGAGAAACAAGTGTTCAGCAAAACAATAAAGAACCTACATAGCAGGCTGGAGAGATGGCTTAGTGGTTAAGGTGCTCGCCTGTGAAGCCTAAGAACCCAGCACTAGGGAGGCAGTGGTAGGAGAATTGCCATGAGTTCAAGGCCAGCCTGAAATTGCACAGTGAATTCCAAGTCAGCCTGGGCCAGAGCAAGACCCTACCTCAAAAAAAAAAAAAAAAAAAAAAAAAAAAAAAAAAGTATGGGGCTGGAGAGATCGCATAGTGGTTAACACACTTGCCTGAAAAGCCAAAGGACTCAGGTTCCGTTTTCCAGGACCCATGTAAATCCAGATGCACATGGTGAGACATGCATCTGGAGTCTGTTTGCAGTGGCTAGAGGCCTTGGGGTTCCCCCCACCCCCTCTCGCTAATAAATAAATATTTTTAAAAATATTTTTCAGTTGGTCATGAAGGCACACGCCTTTAATCCCAGCACTTGGGAGGCAGAGGTAGGAGGATTGCTGTGAGTTTGAGGCCACCCTGGAACTACAAAGTGAATTCCAGGTCAGCCTGGGCTAGAATGAGACTCTACCTCAAAAAAAAAAAAAAAAAAACCAAAAATTTAATTCAATTAAATAAATCTTTTGTCATCAAAACAAATCCATAAACACATCCACACACACAAATTCACAGATAAGTATAAGATAGAATGATATATAAAACATGTACAGGGGGAGCTGGAGAGATGGCTTAGCAGTTAAGGCACTTGCCTGCAAAGCCTAAGTACCCATGTTCCACTATCTGGATCCCACATAAGCCAGACACACAAGGTGATGCAAGCGCAAAGTTGTATGTGCACACTTAGTGGCACATGTGCCTGGTGTTTGATTACAGTGTCTAGAGGCCCTGGTGCACCAATTCCCAGCTTTAAAAGTCCAGTCTGTTGGTCTTACCTTCAAAAACAGTATGACCGGGCATGGTGGCGCATGCCTTTAATCCCAGCACTAGGGAGGCAGAGGTAGGAGAATTGCCATGAGTTCAAGGCCAGCCTGAAATTGCACAGTGAATTTCAAGTCAGCCTGGGCCAGAGCAAGACCCTACCTCAAAAAAAAAAAAAAAAAGTATGGGGCTGGAGAGATGGCATAGTGGTTAACACACTTGCCTGAAAAGCCAAAGAACTCAGCCTCAGTTTTCCAGGACCCATGTAAATCCAGATGCACAGGGTGGCACATGCATCTGGAGTTGGTTTGCAGTGGCTGGAGGACCTGACACTCCCATTTTCTATTTGCCTCTCCTTCTCTCTCAAATAAATAAAATTTTAAAATTAATTAAAAAAAAATTAAAAACCAAGTATGGAAACTGGGGAGATTGTTCAGTAGTGCTTGAGAAATCTGCCAACCCAGGTTCAATTCCCCAACCACCTACATAAAGCTGGATTTGTTTGCAGCAGAAAGAGACCCTGGTGAATACACACACAGTCGAGCAAATCAGTTTTAAAAAATTAATCTTTTTAAGCCTGAGCTAGAATGTGACCCTACCTGGAAAAAACCCAAGTTTTTTTTGTTTTGTTTTGTTTTGGGTTTTTTTTTTTGGGGGGGGGTGGGGTTTCGAGGTAGGGTCTCACTCTGGTCTAGGCTGACCTGGAATTAACTCTGTCATCTCAGGGTGGCCTTGAACTCATGGCAATCCTCCTACCTCTGCCTCCCAAGTGCTGGGATTAAAGGCGTGCGCCACCATGCCCAGCTCCAAGTATTTTTAATGTTATATATGCAGATAAGATTAGCAGCATGTATCTAATCTTTAGAAACATAATGTAACTTTAATTTAGGGACAGGAATGGAGGTAGGTGCTTGCCTATCCAACACTTCGGAGGTGAAGGAAGACGGTTCAGAGTTCGAGGGCAGCCTCAATTGCATACTGAGTTCCACACCACTTTGGACTATATGAGAAGTTGGGGTTAGGGATGCAGGTTAGCCAGAAGATAGCTGGGAGCAATAGCCCAGTGGGAGAATGAGGCTCTGCACAGCAAGCCCGGAGTTTGATCCCCAGCAGCATATAAACAATATGGTGGCACAGGCCTGGATTTACAGCACTTGGAAGGTAGAAAGGGGATCAGGAGTTTGAGGCCAGCTGGGTGTGGTAGCATAGGCAATCTTTTAATCCCAGCACTCAGGAGGCACAGGTAAGCAAATTGCTGTGAGTTCACAGTCAGCCTGGGTTACAGTAAAACCTTACCAAAAAAAAAAAAAAAAAAACAGCCAGGTGGCGCATGTCTTTAATCACCGCATGGGGCAGGCAGAGGTAGAAGGATCTCCAAGAGTTCGAGGTCACCCTGAGACTACATAGTAAATTCCAGGTCAGCCTAAGCTAGTGAGACCCTACCTCAAAAAAAAAAAAAAAAAATAGGGGCTGGAGACATGGCTTAGCAGTTAAGGTGCTTGCCTGCAAAAGCCAAAGGACCACAGTTTAATTCCTCACAAGCCACCATAAGCAGATGCACAAGGTGGCGCATGCATCTGGCGTTCATTTTCAGTGCCTGGAAGACTTGGTGTGCCCATTCTCTCTTATTCTACCTCTTTCACTCAAATAAATAATAAAAATAATTTAAAAAAAAACTCAAAATACCCAGGCATGGTGTTGCACACCTTTAATTCCAACACTTGGGAGGCAGAGGTAGGAGAATCATTGAGTTCAAGGCCATCCTGAGACTACATAGTGAATTCCAGGTCAGCCTAGGCTAGAGTGAGACCCTACCTTGAAAAAGAAAGAAAGAAAGAGAGAGAGAGAGACAGAGAGAGAGAGAGAAAAATAAATAAATAAATAAATATTGGCAATTTAGGACCAGCTAGCATAAATGGGTAAACAAAATTTGATAATATATTTACCTGGGTGCTCTTTTGTTTTAACCTAACTCATTCCTTACATGTAGGTTAAATCTTTTCAGCATTTGGGATACTGGCTCAGCAGAACCCAGGAAGATAACTTTGTAGTATCAGAATGTTACCCAACTGTATATTATTTACTTTATTGGAAATATGCTAAACAGTGGTCAATGGATTTATATTTGAAAAAAGTGCACTGGGCTGGAGAAATGGCTCAGTGTATAAATACTTGCTGAACATGCTTTAGCACCTGAATTTTAGTGGCAATTAAATTTTTTTATTTCAACTTTATTTATTTATTTGTCAGAGAGAATGGGCATTCCAGGGCCTGTAGCCACTGTAAACAAGCTCCAGATCCATATGCCACTATGGGCATCTCACCAGCTAGTAAACCAAAATAAATACCAAAAAAAGAAAAAATGCTCAGTTCCAAAGAGCCCTTATTTCATATACCAGTTAAAAATCCTCAGGCTGGGCTGGAGAGATGGCTTAGCGGTTAAGCACTTGCCTGTGAAGACTAAGGACCCCAGTTCGAGGCTCGGTTCCCCAGGTCCCACGTTAGCCAGATGCACAAGGGGGCACACGCGTCTGGAGTTTGTTTGCAGAGGCTGGAAGCCCTGGCGCGCCCATTCTCTCTCTCTCTCTCCCTCTAACTGTCTTTCTCTCTGTGTCTGTCGCTCTCAAATAAATAAATAAATAAAATTTAAAAAAAAAAATCCTCAGGCTTAGCCAGACATGGTGGCGCATGCCTTTAATCCCAGCACCGAGGAGGCAAAGGTAGAAGGATTGCCGTGGGTTCGAGGCCACCCTGACACTACAGAGTAAATTCCAGGTCAGCCTGGACTACAGGGAAACCTTACCTCAAAAAAACAAACAAGAAAAAAAAAAAAATCCTCATCTCTGGGAAGATGGTTTTAAAGTTCTGAAGTTAAAAGCACCTGCTTACTGCTGGTTCAAATTCCAAGCCAACAACATAAGCCAAATGTTAAAAAAAAAAAAGAAAAGAAAATGAAGAAAGGTACACAAAAAGTGTCTGCTGTTCATTCGCAGCAACAAGAGGCCCTTACACACAAGTGCAAATAAATTAATTTTAACAATTCCTCACCTTATTGCCACGAGTTCAAGGCCACCTGAGACTACATAGTGAGTTCCAGGTCAGCCTTGGCTACAGTGAGACTCTGCCTCGAAAAACCAATACATAAATAAACGCTCACCTCCTTCTGTGGTTACCTTCACCTCGCTGGAACAAACCACTCAACCCAAAGCAGCTGACAAGGAGAAAAGCGTTGCTTCTGCTTGCAGTCTCCGCAAGTTCACTTAAATTTAAGCAGAAGAGCCGGGAAGCTGGCTTACTTAATACCCAAAGGCCCACCCCCAGCAGTGCATCTCCAGCAAGGGTCAAGCTCCCAAACTGCCTCCAGCTGGGGAGCAAGCAATCAAAACACACGAGCTTACAAAGGAACATCTGACTCAAACCACAACTTCTGTGCTCCTGGGCAACCAGCTACAGCTGAGGGTCCCTATGACATCTTCCTTCTGTAAAACTTGGTAGAATAGTTCACAGCAGTAATCACATTTATCGGGATTTTTTTTTGCTTTCTTTTTCTTTTTTTTTTTTTTTTTTTTTTTTTTTTTTTTGAGGTACTGTCTCGCTCTAGCTCAGGCTGACCTGGAATGCGCTATGTAGTCTCAGGGTGGCCTTGAACTCATGGTGATCCTACCTCTGCCTCCCGAGAGCTGGGATTAAAGGCATGCGCCACCACGCCCAGCTTGTTTTATTTTTTGAGGTAGGGTTTCACTGTAGCCCGGGCTGACCTGGAACTCACTGTGTAGTCTCAGGGTGGCCTCAAACTGGAACTCATGACAATCCTACTTCTGCCTCCCATGTACTGGGATTTCAGGCGTGCACCACCACTCCCGGCTCCTTGAACTTCTGATCCTCTTCTCCTGTCTCGGGTGCTGGAACGGTACCCATGTACCTCCATATCCTAATTGAAAGTGCTAGGTATCAAACTCAGGGCTTCATTTAAAATAAATAAATATATATTAAATATTTTATTTATTTATTTGACAGAGACCGAGGTAGAGAATGGGCATGCCAGGGCCTTTAAGCCACTGCAAACGAACTCCAGATGTATATGCCACCTTGTATATCTGGCTTATGTGAGTCCTGGAGAGTTGAACCAAGGTCCTTTGGCTTTGCAGGCAAATGCCTTCAATGTTAAGCCATCTCTCCAGCCCTTTTAAAAATATTTTATTTTGCCGGGTGTGGTGGCACACGCCGTTAATCCCAGCACTCGGGAGGCAGAGGTAGGAGGATCACCTGAGTTTGAGGCCACCCGGAGACTACATAGTGAATTCTACGTAAGCCTGAGCTAGAGTGAAAACCTACCTCAACAAGCCAAAAAAAAAATTCTTAATTTGCAAGGAGACAGAGAACAGGTGCACCAGGACCTCTTGCTCCTGCGTATGAACTCCCGAAGCATGCGCCACTTTGTGCATCTGTCTTTACATGGATACTTGGCAGTCAAACCCAAACTGTCAGGCTTTCAAGGAAGTATCTTGAACCACTGAACTCTCTTCATCCCAAACTCAGGGCTTCTGCCACGTTAGACAAGCTTTCTACCAACGGGGCTACCTCACCACTGTTTTTCTTTTTTTTTTCTTTTTTTTTTTTTGATTTTTCGAGGTAGGCTCTCACTCTGGTCCAGGCTGACCTGGAATTCACTCTGTAGTCTCAGGGTGGCCTTGAACTCATGGTGATCCTCCTACCTCTGCCTCCCAAGTGCTGGGATTAAATGCGTGCGCCACCACGCCCGGCTACCACTGTTTTCTTTTAAAAAAAGAAAAAATTTGATACAGAAATAGGCAGGTAGAGAATGGGCGTGCCAGGGCCTCCAGCCACTGCAGTGGAACTCCAGATGCGTGTGCCCCCTTGTGCATCTGGCTCATGTGGGTCCTTTGTCTTTGCAGGCAAACCTTAACCATCTCTCATTACTAAGCCATCTCTCCAGCCCCGACTGGTTTTTGGGGGTTTTTTGATAGGGTCTTCAGCTCAGATCACTTCAATTTATTATGTAGCTAACTCCTAATCCTGCCATTTCCACCCACACTCCCTCCTCCCATATTCTGGGATCACGGGGGGGGGGGGGGGTGTCACCAGGGCATTTGTTGTATGTTTTTTTTTGCAAGCAGAGGGACATGAGTGAGCATGCCAGGACCTCCAGATGTGTGGTAATAGGGACTTGAACCCAGTCATTATGTTTTGCAGGTAAGCGCCGTAACTGCTGAGCTACCTCTCCAGCCCATGGACTTTGTGCTAGGATTAAAGGCTTAAATTTTTTTTGTTTTTCGAGGTAGGGTCTCACTCTAGCCCAGGCTGGAATTCACTATGTAGTCTCAGGGTGGCCTTGAACTCACAGCCATTTGCCTACCTCTGCCTCCGGAGTGCTGGGGTTAAAGGCATGTGCCACCATGCCCAGCTTTCATTTTGGATTTATTGTTTTGGTTTGACTTTTTTAATTTTTTATTTTATTTATTTGAGAGTGACAGACAAAGAGAGAAAGACAGATAGAGGGAGAGAGAATGGGCGTGCCAGGGCCTCCAGCCTCTGCAAACGAACTCCAGACGCGTGCGCCCCCGTGTGCATCTGGCTAACGTGGGACCTGGGGAACCGAGCCTCGAACCGGGGTCCTTAGGCTTCACAGGCAAGCGCTTAACCGCTAAGCCATCTCTCCAGCCAGGTTGACTTTTTTTTGTTTGTTTTATGAGGTAGGGTCTCACTTTAGCTCAGGCTGACCTGGAATTCTCTATGCAGTCTCAGGGTGGCCTCGAACTCACAGTGATCCTCCTATCTCTGCCTCCCGGGTGCTAGGATTAAAGGCATGCGCCACCATGCCCTGCCTGGTTTGACTTTTTAAGGTAGGGTTTTGTATAGCTCAGGCTGACCTGGAATCCACTATGAGGTCTCAGGGTAGTCTGGACCTCATGTTGATCCCCCTACCTCTGCCTCCCAAGTGCTGGGACTGAAGACAAGACGTGTGTGTTCCCGTAGGATCTCTAACTCTAGCCCAACTGACCTGAAATCCTGCAAATCATGTAGTCTCTACCTCGGCCTTTCAAGTGCTGGAATTAAAGGTGTGTGTTACCATGTCTGGCCTGGGTCACCTTTGTTTTTTTAAATATTTATTTGCAAGCAGAGAGAGAAAGAATGGGCTTACCAGGGTCTCTATCCACTGCAAACGAACTGCAGATACATGTGCCCCTTGTGCATCTAGCATACGTGGGTCCTGGGGAATCGAACCTATGTCCCTTGGCTTTGTAGGCAAATGTCTTAATCACTAAGCCATCTAAAATCTTTTTTTGTTTTTTAAATTTGAAACAGGGCCTCCTTCTAGCCCAGGGTGACCTGGAACTCACTCTGTAGACCAGGCTGGCTTTGAACTCACAAAGATCTCTTATCTTAGCCTCCCAAGTGCTGAAATTAAATGTGCGAGCCACTAGTCTTAGCTGAACGCTTTTCAAAGTGTTACTATCCTGGACCTTTGATTCAATTTATATGAAGTTCAAGAAGGGAGCATGCCCACCCTTTAGGGACAAATCGTAGTGCCTAAACAGAAATGGTGGTAACAGAGAGTGACCAGAGGTCACAGTACTTTCTTCCGTAAAAACATTTTGAAAGCCAGTCATGGGGGAACAAGCCTTTAATCCCAGCACTTGGGAGGCTGAGGTAGGAGGACCACTGAGAGGCCACCCTGAGACTGCATAGTGAATTCCAAGGGTCAGTCTGGACCACAATGAGACCCTACCTTGAAAAAAATATATATACATAAATAAAAATAAATCAATAAATCCATTCTGGTTTCCACTGGTAAAACTTAGATTCCAAACATGATGAGATTAAAAAGGAAAATATAAAAAAAATTACAAGATTTTTATTGGCTAAATTAGCCCTAAAACAGAATAATTTATATTCCTTCATGATCTGGTATGGGTAAGATTTTAAGAGGTACAGAATTTAATCCAGTATCGAAATAGGGACAAATGGCATTGCTGAAACCATCATTAAACCTGTAGATGAGAGAATTATTATTCCTATCGTAAAAGGTGACTTCACCTAATTCATAGTCCAAAAAAATGCCAATCTTACTGGGCCACGCTGCAGGCATTCCCTGCATTCTCATGGGGCCAAATGCGACATGCTCAGTCCTGGAGTACAGTCCAATGGCCCAAAGGCCTTCAACAGGCGAGGGGTGATTCTGCCAGGTCCTGGGAAAAGAGTCTTCACACACACCCACAGTCCACTCATGTTTGCTCCCCACTTCCACCTCCCAGTAATGACGGCCAGAAACGAACTTCTCAAAGCCCAGGATAGAAGGGCAGAAAGTAAACCTCTGAGGGCTATCAGAGATATGTTGTTTGTCTGTAGTAAAGTGCACGATTTTTCTGTCCTTAGAAACTACAAGCTGAACATGGGCTGTGTCGAAATCAAAATGCACATCTGTTTGAAATCGCTCGATAACTCTGTCCAGGCCAGAATACAGTGGAGGGAGACTGAATCCGTATTCCTTTAAGCGGAACGAGAAGACTTCGGGACGCCTCAGGTTTCGATGCCGGTGATAGATGCTCTGAGCGCGGGTCAAGAGCACCGCGTTGGAACGCAGGCCCTTGTCCCGCAATTCCCCCAGGAGGTGCTTTAATGTGGAAGCATGGTCTGAAAGACTGGCAAAGCTCTCACTAAGCTTTGATAAAATGCCCAACCCTTCAACTTCCATTTCCCTCAGCCTAGCCTCCCACTCATCCTGTAAAAACTGTCTAACCTGCTCGAATTCAGAGCATATTGCTTCCTTCCTCTGCTCTGCCATCCTCCCCAGCTCCAGCAACTTGCTGCTTTGCAGGGCTATTATTCGTTCAACCCGTTCCACGTTATTTTTCAGGGGCTCGATGCTGCTTTCTAAAATTTTCCTGTGGTAAGGGGCCACTTTCTTAATGCGGCAAATGTGATGCCTCTGGTGTTTGATGGAGACGGTGCACTGGCTGCATAAGACCTGCTGGTCCTTCATACAGAAATGGGTGAGAATCTGCTGGTGCTTCTCGCAGACCTTCGGACTCTTCCTCTTGTTTCTTCGGATCTTCAGACTCCTGGCTATTTCAGCCAGGTTACGGAGCTGGCGGTTCCTCCTGAACTTCCTCTGCGAAAAGCAAACTTGGCAGACAGGGCATGGAAAAGCACCCTTTAGACCTTTCCAGGACCTGCTGAGGCAGGCATAGCAGAAGTTGTGTCCACAGCTAATAGTAACTGGGTCTTTGAGGTAATTCAGGCACAAGGGACAGCCGCACTCCTCTTGGAGGCTCTCCAGGGCTGTCTCGAACTCCATCAGCACATCAGCGAAGGTGGGGGGCGGTGGGAAAAGGCGACGTTCCCTTGGGAGGGTCTGCCTCCCCGAAGATCAGGATCCAGTGAGGGGTGCTAGCCCTTCAAGGCTTGCAGAAGGGCCAGTGGTAAGTCTCACTGGCTTGACTTGCTTATACTCACTGAAGTCTACCACTTCAGCTCAGAGGAAGAGCACAATTCGAAGTTCGTCACTGTCACGGGTTAGCTTATCAGAACAGACGTTTAATGATTTTCTTCAAGGATGCAGCCCATAGGTCTAATGGACCAATAATTCCTATGGATGAGAAAAGATTAAAAATTTATTTATTTTTCTATCTCTATCACACCTTCCAAGGCTCAAGGTCTATTGCGGAAGAGGTGGCAGAAAGAATGTAAGAGCCATAGGAAGGGTAGGACTCTTTACAACATGCTCCTCCAGACACAAACTGGCCTGGATATCCATGACATCACAGTGCCTGACACTACCTACATAAGACCACCATAATAGGAGGAAAAGATCATGACATCAAAATAAAATGGAGACTGATTGAGATGGGGAGAGGATATGATGGAGAATGGAGTTTCAAAGGGGAAAGTGGGAGGATATTATCATGGGATACTTTTTATAATCATAGAAGATGTTAATAAAAATTGAGAAAAAAATCTGAAAAGAAAAACAATTTATTTTTCTTTTTGATTTTAAGGTAGGGTCTCCAGACCAAGCTGACCTAGAATTCACTAGTCTGAGGGCGGCCTTGAACTCACGGTAATCCTTTTACCTCTGCCTCCTGAATGCTGGGATTAAAGGTGTGTGCCACTGCACCTGACTAAAAAAAAATAATTCATTCATTTGAAAGCAGAGAAAGATACACAGAAAGAGAGAGAATGGGCGCACCAGGGCATATAGCCATTGCAAATGAGCTCCAGATGTATGTGCCACTTTGTGCATCGGATTTACCTGGGTACTGGGGAATCAAACTTGGGTCCTTAGTCTATGCAGACAAGTGCCTTAACAGCTAAGCATCTCCACCCAAGAAAAGATTTTTTTTTTTTTTTTTTTTTTTTTGGATTTTCGAGAGAGTCTCACTCCAGCCCAGGCTGACCTAGTATTCACTATGTATATTCACTATGTAGTCTCAGGGTGGCCTCAAACTCAGCTACCTTCCTACCTAACCCAGTAAAGTTCATAGACTCACAAAAAAAAAAAAGAATAGAAAAACAAAAGAAGTTTGTCCATCAGTCGCAGGGGCAGCCAGCGGGCACAGCTGAGCTCACCACATGGACGGCAGAGCTGGGGTGGTGGTGCAGGCCTTCAATCCCATTTCTCAAAAGGCTAAAGTGGGATGGTCCAGGTCAGTCTGGGCTCCAGAGGAACCTCCAAAAACAAGAAAAAGAAGGATGGATACCGGGCGTGGAGGCGCACGCCTTTAATCCCAGCACTAGGGAAGCAGAGGTAGGAGGATCGCCATGAGCTCAAGGCCACCCTGAGATGACAGTGAATTCCAGGTCAGCCTGGGCTACAGTGAGACCCTACCTCGAAAAACCAAAATAAATAATAAAAAACTACTGGGCATGGTGGCCCATGCCTTTAATCCCAGCATTTGGGAGAAAGAGGTAAGCAGATCACTGTAAATCTGAGGTCATCCAGAGCTAGAGTTCTTACCTTGGAAAAAAAGAAAAAGGAAGAACAAAACAAAACCAAAGACAGTAAATCTGTAATCCCAGTGCTTGGAGGCTGAGGCAGGAGAGTTGTGATGAACATGAAGCAAACCTGGTCTACATAGTAGAAGGTTGCATTATACATATGGAGACCCTGTCTCAAAAGAACACTATTAAGGGGCTGGAGAAATGGCTTAGCCGTTAAGGCATTTGCCTGCAAACCCAAAAGACCCAAGTTTGATTCCCCAGAATCCACGTTAGCCAGATGCACAAGGGGGTGCACACATCTGGAGTTCCTTTGCAGTGGCTGGAGGTGTGGCATGCCCATTCTGTCTCTATATTTCTCTGTCAAATAAACAAATAAATAATTTTTTAAAAATCAGCCTGGGCTACAGTGAAATGTTATCTTGAAAAACCAAAAGAGAGCTGGAGAGATGCCTTAGCGGTTAAGCGCTTGCCTGTGAAGCCTAAGGACCCCGGTTGGAGGCTCTCCAGGACCCACGTTAGCCAGATGCACAAGGGGGTGTACGCGTCTTCATTCATTTGCAGTGGCTGGAGGCCCTGGCGCGCCCATTCTTTCTCTCTGTCTGTTGATGTCAAATAAATAAATAGAAATAAACAAATTTAAAAAAAGAAAAAAATTATATATATATACACACACATATATACACACACACATTCGCACACATATACATAAGCATGCACACATACATATATATGTACATTAACCATAGCTCTGTAGAGGACCTGAATATACATAGAATGAATAAGCACTATGAAGGGGATTTGCCAGATTAATTCACAAGGCGCAGGCCCGGGCAGTGGAACCACAGCGGTCTGCAGAGCCAGAGAGCCCCGCAGCTTCTCAGCGCACTATTAAGGCCGGGTACTTCTGCAGTCCCCCGCTGGCACTGAAGGCGCAGGGCGATGGGCGCTGGGCACCGCCCGTGAGGTTCGCACCCGCAGATGGAGGATGTCTGCACCCGCAGGTGGCCAGGCGGATCTTCCGCCACCGCCGGAAGGGTCGCCCACTCAGGGGAACCCTTTCCTCCTCCCACCACCCAAGAGGGGCCTGCCCCAGGCTGACCTGGAGTTCACTATGTGGTCACAGGCTGGCCTCAATCTCATGGCAATCCTACCTCTAAAGGTGTCCCTTGCCCGGGGGAGGGGAGTGGGGCATTCCTTTAATCCCAGTACTTGGGAGGAGGCAGAGGATCGCCATAAATTCAAGGATACACTGAGATTACATAGTGAATTCCAGGTCAGCCTGAGCAACAGTGTAACCCTACCTCAAAAAATAAATAAACCGGGCGTGCTGGCACACGCCTTTAATCCCAGCACTTGGGAGGCAGAGGTAGGAGGATCGCCATGAGTTCAAGGCCACCCTGAGACTCCATAGTGACGTCCAGGTCAGCCTGAGCTAGTGAGACCCTACCTCGAAAATCAAAATAAATAAATAAAACAGGGCATGGTGGCCCATAATTTTAATTCTAGCACTTGGGAGGCAAAGGTAAGAGGGCTGCCATGAGTCAGCGTGGGCTAGAGTGAAACCCTGCCTCAAAAAAAAAAAAAAAAAAAAAAGATAATGGGCAGGGTGTGGTAGCCTGGGCCTTTAGTCCTGGCACTGTGGAGGCAGAGGTAAAGGATCTCTGTGAGTCAGAGGCCATCCTGGGACTACAGACTGAATTCCAGGTCAGCCTAGGCTAGGGTGAGACCCTACCTGAAAACAATAAAAGACCCAATCCAACGAACAAAATTTTATTTTCCTCAAGTTTGCATTGACTTCAGGGGAAAAAAAAAAAATCTTAAACCAGGTGTGGTAGCACATGCTTTTAAACCCATCATTCAGGAGACAGAGGTAGTAGGATCACCATGAGTTCAAGGCCAGCCTGAGCTGCAGCAAGACCCTAACTCACATAAAGAAAAAAAACTTGAAATGATTTAGCCGTTAAGGTATTTGCCTGCAAAGCCTTAACACGGTTTGATTCCACAGGACCCACGTATGCACAAGGTGCACAAGGTGGCGCAGGCATCTGGAGTTCTTTGCAGTGGCTAGAGGCCCTGGCGTGCCCATTCTCTTTTTCTTTTTTTTTTTTTTTTTTTGGTTTTTCGAGGTAGGGTCTCACTCTAGCCAAGGCTGACCTGAAATTCACTATGGAGTCTCAGGGTGGCCTCGAACTCATGGCAATCCTCCTACCTCTGCCTCCCGAGTGCTGGGATTAAAGGCGTGCACCACCACGCCTGGCCCCATTCTCTTTCTATCTGCCTCTTCCTGTCTCTCTCTCAAATAAATAAAATGAAAAAAAAATAAAAGTCAATGCAGGGCTGGAGAGATGGCTTAGCGGTTAAACGCTTGCCTGCAAAGCCTAAGGACCCCAGTTCAAGACTTGATTCCCCAGGACCCATGTTAGCCAGATGCACAACGTGGCGCACGCATCTGGAGTTTGTTTGCAGTGGCTGGAAGCCCTGGTGTGCCCATTCTTTCTCTGCCTCTTTCTATATTGCTCTCAAATAAAATAAACACACACGCACACACAAACTCAATGCAGGGCTGGAAAGGGCTTACTGGTTAAGGCGCTTGCCTGCAAAGCCAAAGGACCCAGGTTCCATTCCCCAGGACCCACATAAGCCAGATGCACAAGGGAGCGCATGCATCTGGAGTTAGTTTGCCTTGGCTGCAAGCCCTGGCTCATCCATTCTCTCTCCACGTGCTTATTTCTCTCCTCTCTCTCAAATAAATAAATTTCTTAAGAAGTCAATACATTTATTTTGGTTTTGTTTTTCGAGGTAGTGTCTTGCTCTAGCCCACCTGACCTGGATGCAGTCTCAGATTGGTCTTGAGCATACAACGATCCTATCTCAGCCTCCCATGTGCTGGGATTAAAGGTCCCATCGCAAAGGGGACACACGTGTCTGGAGTTCGTTTGCAGTGGCTGTAGGCTCTGGCACGCCCATTCTCTATCTCTTTCTCTATAAAAATATAAAATCTGGACATGGTGGCACACGCCTTTAATCCCAGCACTCAGGCGGCAGAGGTAGGAGGATCACTGTGAGGTCGAGGCCACCCTGAAACTACATAGTAAAATCCAGGTGATCCTGGGCTAGAGTGAGACCCTACCTCAAAAAACCAAAAATAAAATAAAATATATATAAACGCCCGCACCTCCATGCCAAGCCAGGTTTAAAAAAAAAAACAAAAAAACTTTAGAGTAAATTGGACAGGAGGCTTGGAATCCTTGTGAGGCCCTGACAGACCTTGAACTTGGATCCTTCTGCCTGGGCCTACTGAGCAGCTAGGACCTACAGGTAAGACTCACCTGCCCGCTGAGATGCTCCGGGATCAGCGCCCCAGGAGCGCCCCAGCCACCACCGCGAGGGCTCGGCACAGCAGATGACCGCACTCGGTTCAGCTCGGCTCCAGCCCTCCGGGACCGCTCTACGGCCCGCCCAGCTTACCTGCGCCAGGTAGAGCAGCGGCCGAGGCTGGAAGCGGCTGGAAGCGTTGCAGCAAAGCGCTCAATGCCCAGAAAAGCGGGAAAAGCCGCGGTGACAGGGGGGAAGTGGGCGAGCCCGGGAAGCCTGGCCCCGCCCTCAGGGATGAGGGCCTAGTTTGCTTCAAGGGATCACTTAGGTCGCATTGTCAGGGACTCTGGGTTAGTTTAGCTCCTTGTAGAGTTTCTGTTTAGCATGCGTGAGGTTCTGGTTCACTCCCCATCACCAAAAGGTAAAAAAATAAATAAAGGCGTGGTGGCGCACGCCTTTAATCCCAGCTCTTGGGAGTCAGAGGTAGGAGGGTTGCCTTGAGTTCAAGGCCGCCCTGAGACTACATAGTGAATTCCAGGACCTCAGAAAAGAAAAAGAAAAAAATTAAAAATACAGGAAAGATGGGTTAGCGGTTAAGGCATTTGCCTGTGAAGCCTAAGGACCCAGGTTCCATTCCCCAGGACCCTCCTAAGCCAGAAGCACGGGGTGACACATGCGTCTGGAGTTTGTTTGTGGAGGCAGGAGGACATGGAGCACCCATTATCTCTCTATCTGCCTCTTTCTTAAATAAAAACAAGGTTAAAGCTGGGCGTGGTGGCCCACGCCTTTAATCCCAGCATTTGGGAAGTAGAGGTAGGAGGATCACCTTGAGTTCAAGGCCACCCTGAGACTACATAGTGAATTCCAGCTCAGCCTGAGCTCCAGTGAGACCCTACCTCGAAAAACCAAAATAAATAAATAATTTTAAAAATGTACTGTCAGTCCTGGCTTGTTTGGCACAAACCTGTAACTCAGCACTAGGAAAGCTGATGCAAAATTGCCTGTTTAACCTAAGAAAAATAAACTAAAACTTCATAGCCCGGAGCGTTGACACATGCCTTTAATCCCAGCACTTGGGAGGCAGAGGTAAGAGGATTGATGGTTGTGACTTCAAGGCCACCCTGAGACTACATAGTGAATTCTAGGTCAGTCTGGGCTAGAGGGAGGCCCTACCTCAAAAAATTAAAAATTAAATTAAAAATAAAAAGATTGGGGCTGGAGAGATGCCCAGTGGTTAAGGCACTTGTTCCCCAGTAACCCCTTAAAGGCAGACGCACAGGTGGTGCAGACATCTGGAGTTTGCAGTAGCTGGAGGCCCTGGCGCTCCCAGCACAACACACCCACCACACAGCTTCTTCAAGCTTTTAGATTTTTACTATCAAATTGTTGTTTTGGGGGGCAGGGTGTCACAGTAGCGCGGGGCGATCTTCCCGAGTGCCGGGATTAAAGGCATGCTCCCCTTTGCCCCCACTAATTACTCTCTCATCCCAAACAGCAAAGAACACCCCAGCCATACTCATTGCTGGCCTCTTTAAAAATGGACCCCACAACCTGTCCCCAGATGTCAAAGTAATGAAGACCTCCATAATTTACTGGGGGTCACGTGATGATGTTGATGAGGGAGTGGTTAGATTTGAAATGGAAGGAGAGATCAGGTCTTTGAAATGCAAAGGACACCATCTGCTCTCAGGAACTGAGGAGGGTCAAAGGGCAAATTCTTCCTCTTTGTACAAAACATGCCCTCAAAGTGGGTGGTAGGTACTGTGGTCAGTGAATGCATGGGTCTGCTCTAACTTTGAACCCCAGGCACTAAGAGAATCTAATATTTGCAGAATAATGGAATGGGAGATGATTGATGGATAGAGAGGTACAGTTGGACTAGAGTCTCGTGTAGTTGACAACAACTAGTTGAATATATCAAAATAACTAGTGGAGAGGTTCTGAATGTTCCCAAAACAAAGAAATAATAAAGGTTCTACAGGCATAGAAGATTCCATACCCTGGGGTTGGGGTATAGCTCTGATGCACAGTGATTGCCTGCAAGCATAAAACCCTGGGTTCATGCAGGGCGCGGTGGCTCATGACTTTAATCCCAGTACTTGGGAGGCAGAGCTAGGAGGATCACTGAGAGTTCAAAGCCACCCTGAACTATATAGTGAATTCCAGGTCACTCTGGGCTAGAGTCAGACCCTACCTTGTAAAACAACAACAACAAAAAAAGCCCTGGGTTCAATCCCCAGCAATATAAAATAATTAGTCAGGTGTGGTGGCGCACGCCTTTAATCCCAGCACTTGGAGGCAGAGGTAGAAGGATTGCTTTGGGTCCAAGGCCACCCTGAGACTCGAGTGAATTCCAGGTCAGCCTGAGCTAGAGACTCCACCACAAAAAAAAAAAAAAAAAGAAAAGAAAAAGAAGGAGTGAAGCTGGAGAGATGGCTTAGTGGTTAAGGTATTTGTCTGTGAAGCCTAAGGACCCGGGTTTGATTCTCTAATACTCACTTAAACCAGATGCACAAAGTTGTGCATGTGTCTGGAGTATATTTGCGGTGGCTGAAGGCCCTAGTGCGCCCATTCTCTCTATCTGCCTCTCTCTCTTTGTCGCTCTCTTTCTCTCCAATAAATAAATTTTAAAAGTTACAATAAATAAGGCCAGGCATGGTGGCGCATGCCCTTAATCCCAGCACTTGGGAAGCAGAGGTAGGAGAATTGCTGTGAATTCGAGGTCACCCTGAGACTACATAGTGAATTCCAGGTCAGCCTGGGCCAAAGTGAGACCCTACCTCAAAAAGAAAAATTACAATAAATTATAAAAAAGGAAAGAGGCTAGAGAGATGGCTTAGTTGTTAAGGTGTTTGCCTGCAAAGCCAAAAGGTCCTTGGTTCGATTCCCCAGGACCTACATAAGCCAGATGCACAAGATGGCACATGCGTCTGGAGTTTATTTGTATGAGTTCCAGGTCAGCCTGGGCTAGAGTGAGACCCTGCCTTGAACAAACAAGGGCTGGAGAGATGGCTTAGTAGTTAAGGTTCTTGCCTTCAAAGCCAAAAGACCCAGGTTCAATTTCCCGGTGCCCATGTAAAGCCAGATGGCGCAATCATCTAGAGTTTATTTGCAGTAGCTAAAGGTCCTGGTGCACTCATTCTCTCTCTCTCTCTAGTAAATAAAGTATTTTTAAAAATGTTTTTTTTAGCCGGGGATGGTGGCACACACCTTTAATCCCAGCACTCGGGAGGCAGAGGTAGGAGGATCGCTGTGAGTTCAAGGCCACCCTGAGACTACAGAGTTAATTCCAGGTCAGTCTGGACCAGAGTGAAACCCTACCTCGAAAACCCAAAAAAAAGAAGAAAAAAATTTTAAAGAAAGCAAGGCATGGTGGCGCAGGTAGACATAGGAGAATCGCCCTGAGCCCCAAGTTACCCTGAGTCTATATAGTGAATTCCATGTCAGCCTGGGCAACAGTGAGACCCTACTTCAAGAAAAAAAAAAAGGTGTGGTGGCACACGCCTTTAGTTCCAGGGCCAGGGAGGCAGAGGTGGGAGGTTTGCCGTGAGTTCGAGGCCATTCTAAGATTACATAGTGAATTCCAGGTCAGCCTCGGCTAGAGACACTACCTCAAAAAAATAAAAATAAATAAATAAAATAATAAATAAATAAATAAACCAACAAAACAATGATGCTGAACATGGTGACACACACATTTAATCCCAGCTTGGGAGGCAGGGGTAGGAGGATTGGATTGCTGTGGGTTCGAGGCCACCCTGAGACTACGTAGTGAATTCCAGGTCAGCCTGGGCTAGAGTGAAACCCTGCCTCGAAAAAACAAGAATAAAACAAAACAAAACAAAGAAGACACCTTTAATAGGTTGATATTGTATGTATGTAAGTACAATGATTGAGAAGGGAGGTAATATGATGGAGAATGGAATTTCAAAGGGGAAAGTGTCAGGGGGGAGGGAGGGAATTACCATGGGATTTTTTTTATAATCATGGAAAATGTTAATAAAAATTAAAAAAAAAAAAAGATACCTCATGTCAAAGAATAAGGTGAACTGGAGACTGGAGAGATGGCTTAACAGTTAAAGTGCTTGCCTCTAAAGCCAAAAAACCCAGGTTCAATTTCCCAGGACCCACATTAGCCAGATGTACAAGGTGGCGCACGCATCTGGAGTTCATTTGCAGTGGTTGGGTGCCCTGACATGCCCATTCTCTCTCTACCTCTCTCTCCCAAATAAATAAATAAAAACGTTTTTTAAAAAGCAATAACCCTTTGAAAGACTGGGTTGTGAAACAAAGTGAATGAGAGTAAACCGCTCTGAGCACTTGGGAAGGCGGTGAGGGTGAAAGACGCCCTCAGCTCAGACCTCTGCATCCCCAGGCCGAAGGAGCCTAGGCTGGCTGCAAAGAGGAAACGCTGCGGCTGAGCTCCATGGACACACAGTCCAGTGTGAGGTCAGGAAGAGGCCGGACCTGGCCCTGCAGATCTTGGCTTTCCTCATGGGGATGATGGTTAGGGTTTTGAGAGGATTAGTGAAAGTTTACACTGGGATGTAAATGAGAAAATGAGACCATGTTTCTTTGTCTCTTTTTTTTTTTTTTTTTTTTCCCTTTTGGTTTTTTGAGGTAGGGTCTCACTGTAGCTCAGAGTGACCTGGAATTCACTATGTAGTCTCAGGGTGGCCTTGAACTCATGGCGATCCTCCTACCTCTGCCTCCTGAGTGCTGATATTAAAAGTATGCACCACCATGCTTGGCTGAGATCATGTTCCTTAACTGGAGACCCCCCTGCATTCTCTCATTGGCTGCGTAGTCTTGTGTGCTTGGTATTAGGGGTCCTAGAGGTGTATGGAAGTCCTGGCCACACTGTGCTTTGTGGCTTTGAGGATCTTTCTGGGGGAGCCACTTCCTTCCGAGATCATTTCACAGGAGCAAGGGCTGGGCAGATGGCTCAGCAGTTAAAGGCTCTCAGAGGGGCCAGATAAACAAGGAACTGATACGGTGTGAGTGCCCATTACAGATTATACCCGGAGAGGGAATTCTAACCGGGGAATCCACTTATTTTAAGGCTGAATGTCAGTTAGGAGGGTAGCTCACTGCAGCATGTGCTTAGGACATGTGGTAGACTGCGTCAGATGTCCCCCATAAACTCATGTGTTTTGAATGTCTCAGCCTCAGCTGATAGCAATTTGGAAGGAGGAGCCTGGCTGGAGGAGGTGTGTTGTTGGGGGCAGGCTTAGGGATGTTATAGCCAGCTGCCCCTGGCCAGAGCTCTGCTCACTCTCTTGCTGCTGTCTTCCACCTGCTGCGGCAAGAAGTGATGCCCCACCTCTGCTCTGGGGCCACCCTTCCCCCGCCATCATGGAGCGTCCCCTGGAGACTCTAAGCCGGAATAAACCATTTCCTCCCATCAGCTGCTTTTGGCTGGGTGTCTTGTCCCATCAACCGGAAGGTAACTAACCCCAACAGTATTGAGGGGCCCTAGGCTTGATTTTTTTTCCGGCACCAAATAAATAATGAAATGCACGGTAGTTGTGGTGGCAAGCTCTTCCGTGACATTGGTCCAGAGGCTGAAGTAGCCGAACCCAGATCTGGCCCTTCTCTGGGCGCTGCTGCTCTCTGCCGAGCTGGGGGCAGTGAGGGAGGGCTGGTGAGAAGGTGGTGATCTGGAGAAACAGCACTGAGCCCTGTGTGGAGTCCCTGTCCCTTCATCTGCCCCTCGGGCTGGTTTATAGACACTCAGAGTTTAAAAGGACACCCAGAAACCTGGCCAAGATCCCTGTCACTCCGCGCTCAGGGCTGCACCGAGGGTGTCCATTCATGGCCTGCACAATGTGGACAGTCAGAGTTGCAGGGGAATGTGACCCACAAATCTGAATAAGTTTGGAACAGTCCGCGAAGGATGTTTGTTTTTGTGTTGTTTTGTTTGTTTCGAGGGTCTCATTCTAGCCCAGGCTGACCTGGAATTCATTCTGTAGTCTCAGGGTGGTCTCGAACTCACGGCAATCCTCCTACCTCTGCCTCCTGAGCACAGTGATTAAAGGCGTGCGCCACCATGCCTGGATGAACTTTTTTTTTTTTTTTTGACATAATGAAGATTGAACCGAGTTCTTGTTGTGCCAGTGAACTCTAGCCCCACATCCTCAGCCCTATTTCCACTCCGCCGGCCCACCCCGTGCTGGAGATACAGACCTTGTTGCTGGTCCAGTGATAGCCCCCGATCTACATCTTAATCCCCCCACCCCCCGCCACACAAGATCTTTTTTGTGGTAGGGTCTCACCGTAGTCCAGGCTGACCTAAAACTCACTCTGTGGTTCCAGGCTGACCTTGAACTCACAGCAATCCTCCTACCTCTGCCTTCCGAGTGCTGGGATTCAAGGAGTGTTTCACCCCACCTCGCCCTTAACCCCATTTTTACCTTTTGACTTTTGAGAACCTATTGAGCTGCCAAGTCTAGCCTTGAATTTACTCAATGGCACAGGCAGGTCTTAAACTTACTTCCTTTTTTTTTTTTTTTTTTTTTTGTTTGTTTTTCAAGGTAAGGTCTCCCTCTAGCCCAGGCTAACCTACAATACACTAGTCTCAGGGTGGCCTCAATCTCATGGCAATCCTACCTCTGCCTACTGGGTGCTGAGATTAAAGGCGTACACCACCACACCTGGTTTACTTTCTTCTTGAAAATTTTTGAGGGAGTGTGTATGAATATGGACATGCTAAGGCCTCCCTTGCCAGTACAAACTCCAGATGCATGTGTATCTGGCTTTACATGGGTACTGGGAAATCAAACCTGAACCATCAGGCTTTGCAAGAAATTACCTTTAAATTCTAAGCCATTTATTTCTCCAGCCCCGAGGCCTTGAAATTTCTAAACCTCCCCAATAACTAGGATTACAGGCCTGTGTCACTAATCCCATCTAAAGGACAGTTTATAGTAATGTCTTACTATATGTGTTTGTGTGTGTGTGTGTGTGTGTGTGTGTGTGTGTGTGTGTGTGTGTGTGTATGTATATATAATAAGTTCAGGGTTATTGGGAAATAACTAGAATGAGACTCTGCCTCAAAATTACTTGAGAGAGAGATTGGGCATGCAAATTCCAGATACATGTGCCACCTTGTGCATCTGGCTTATATGGGGACCACAGAATTGAACCTGGTTCCTTGCATTTTGCAGGTAACTGCCTTTACCACTAAACCATCTCTCCAGCCCCCCATCCTTTCTTTTTTTCTTTTTTCTTTTTTTTTTGATTTTTTTTTTTGTTTTGTTTTGTTTTTCGAGGTAGGGTCTCACTCTAGCCCAGGCTGAGCTGGAATTCACTATGGAGTCTCAGGGTGGTCTCGAACTCACAGCGATCCTCCTACCTCTGCCTCCCAACTGCTGGGACTAAAGGTGTGTGCCACCATGCCCAGCCCATCCTTTCTTTATTGTGGCTTTGTGTTGGGAGAATTGACCCTTCCTGGATATCAAGGTTTTGTTTACTTATTTATTTATTTTAGTTTTTCAAGATAGGGTTTCGCCCTTGCCCAGGCTGACCTGGAATTCACTATGTAGTCTCAAGGTGGCCTTGAACTCATGGCGATCCTCCCACCTCTGCCCCCAAGTGCAAGTGCTGGGATTAAAGGTGTGTGCCACCACGCCCAGCTTGTGTTTACTTATTTTTATTTTTTATATTTTAAGATATATTTTATTTTTGTTTATTTATTTGACAGAGAAAGAGGGGGAGAGAGAGAGAGAGAGAGAGAGAGAGAGAGAATGGGCATGTCACAGCCTCCAGCCACTGCAAGCAAACTCCAGATGTGTATGCCCCCTGTGCATCTGGCTAATGTGGGTCCTGGGGAATCAAACCTGGGTCCTTTGGCTTTGCAGGCAAATGCCTTAACTACTATGCCATCCCTCCAGCCCTGTTTTTTATATATTTACAAGGGAAGAAAGACACAGGGAATAAGAGCACCAGGGCCTCTAACCACTGCAAATGAACTCCAGATTCATGTGTCACTCTGTGCATCTGGCTTTATGTGAGTGTTGGAGAATTGAACCCAGGTAGTTAGGTTTTGCAGGCAAGTGCCTTGATGGATGAGCCATCTTTCCAGCCTCCAGGTTTTCAGGATTTTTTGGTGAGGGGAGGTCGCTGAAGAGATGGTTTAGAGGTTAAGACTCTTGCCTGCAAAGCCAAAGGACTCAGGTTCAATTCCCCAGGATCCAATGGTAAGCCAGATGCAAAAGAGGGTACATGCATCTGGAGTTAGTTTGCAATGACTAGAGGCCCTGGTGCACCCAAATTCTCTCTCATTCTCTCTCTCTCTCTCTCTCTCTCTCTCTCTCTCTCTCTCTCTATATATATATATATATATATATATATATATATATATATATTCTGCCTCTTTCTGTCTCAAATAAATAAATAATAATAATAAAATTATGCTTTGCAGACAAGTGCCTTAACTGCTGAGCCATCTCTCTAGTTCCAGTTTACAGGGTTTTTTTTTCTTTTTTAATGAGAATAACTTTTTTTATTTTTTTTATTTTTTATTTACTTATTTGACAGCGACAGAGAGAGAGAAAGATATATATATATATACATATATATACATATATATATATATATGTATATATATAGAGAGA
Organism: Jaculus jaculus; assembly: GCF_020740685.1. Lineage (NCBI taxonomy): Eukaryota > Metazoa > Chordata > Mammalia > Rodentia > Dipodidae > Jaculus > Jaculus jaculus. The sequence continues at coordinate 6,371,216 of NC_059113.1, read as the reverse complement.
GAGAGAATGGGCACACCAGGGCTTCCAGCCACTGCCAAAGAACTCCAGACGTGTGCACTCCCTTGTGCATCTGGCTCACATGGGTCCTGGGGAATCGAGCCTTGAACTGCTGTGGTGGCGCACAACTTTAATCCCAGCACTCGGGAGGCAGAGGTATGAGGATTGCCGTGAATTCAAGGTCAACCTGAGACTACATAGTGAATTCCAGGTTAGCCTGGGCTAGAGTGAGACAACCCCCCCCAAAAAAAATAAGGGCTGGAGATATGACTTAGTGGTTAAGGTGTATGCCTGAAAAGCCTAAGGACCCAGGTTTTATTTTCTAGGTCTCACGTAAACCAGAGGTACATGAAGGCACATGTGTCTGGAGTTTGTTGGCAGTGGCTGGAGGCTCTGGCGTGCCCATTCTCTCTCTCTTTCTCCCTTTCTCTGTCTCAAATAAATAAATAAATAAATAAATAAATAAATAAATCTTTAAAAAAATAATAGATAAAAATTAAAAACCAAAAAAGAGGGCTGGAGGGACAGTAGAGATGGCTTAGCGGCTAAGGCATTTACCTGCAAGCCAAAGGACCCAGGTTCAATTCCCCAGAACCCACATAAGCCAGAGCACAAGGGGGCGCTCACATCTGGAGCTCATTTGCAGTGGCTGGAGGCCCTGGTGTGCCCATTCTCTCCCTCTTCAAAATAAATAACTTACATTTTTAAAAATATTAGGCAGGTGTGGTGGTGCACGCCTTTAATCCCAGCACTCAGGAGGCAGAGGTGGAAGGATTGCTGTGAGTTCAAGGCCACCCTGAGACTACATAGTGAATTCCAGGTCAGCTTGGGCTAGAGTGAAACCCTGCATCAAAAAAAAAAAAAGAGGGCTGGAGAGATGATGTAATGGTTCAGGTGCTTGCTTGCAAAGCCAAAAAACCCAGATTTGATTCCCCAGTACCCACATAAGCCAGATGCCCAAGGTGGCACATGTATCTGGCGTTTGCATGTAGCTGCTGAAGGCCCTAGCACACCCATGCTCCCTTGCTTGCTCTCTCTCCCTGCCTCTATCTATTGCTCTCAAATAAATAAAGAATTTTTTAAAGAAGAAGAAAGTAGCAGGGCGTGGTGGCACACACCTTTAATCCCAGCACTCAGGAGGCAGAGGTGGAAGGATCTCTGTGAGTTCAAGGACACCCTGAGACTGCATAGTGAATTCTAGGTCAGCCTGGGCTAATGTGAGATCCTACCTCAAAAAAAAAACAGCCAGGTGTGGTTATGCACGCCTTTAATCCCAGCACTCAGAAGGCAGCGGTAGGAGGATTGCTATGAGTTCAAGGCCACCCTGAGAGTACATAGTGAATTCCAGGTCAACCCGGGCTAGAGTGAGACCCTACCTCAGGGGGGGGGGGCCTGTAAGTGTATATGTACATAAATGTGTGTATATATGTGTGTATGTGTGAGATTTGACAGAGAGGGAGAGAGAAAGAGCGAGGCACAGGTAGAGAGAATGGGCGCACCAGGGCTCCAGCCACTCCAAATGAACTCCAGAGGCATGCACCACCTTGTGCATCTGGCTTATGTGGGGCCTGGGGAATCGAACTTGGGTCCGTAAACTTCTCAGGCAAGCGCCTTAGCCACTAAGGGAGTGAAGGAATATTTTGTCCTCTTCCAGGAACAAGTAGGCACTTGCCAGCGGTGACTGCTGCTGACCCAAGGAGGTGCTGAGCGTGGCTTCATACTCAGTCGGTTTCGGAATCGGACTGAGACCAGCTGCAGTTTGGGTGGAACTCGACTGGACAGACTGTCACAGGGGCCAGTCACTTCCTGTGCTGTCAAGACATCACTCTGGCTACCGGTGCAATCTGAGAGTGAATCTGCTTGTCCCTGGAAGGTATCCCAGTGTCGGTCAGAAGAAAGCCCACTTCAGTGCAGGCCTTCTTTCCCAGCTGGATGGCGCTGGAAAAGGCCTTGGCCAATCTCCAGGCAGAATCCAAATGTCAGATCTGTCTGGGTGAAATGACAGACCCTGTCACGATCGAATGTGGCCACAACTTCTGTTCCACGTGCATCACGCAGTCCTGGGCAGATCTGGAAGGCAGGTTCCCCTGTCCCGTGTGCCGCTACCAGTGCCAGAAGAGCCCGCTCACGGGCAACCTGCAGCTGCGGCGGATCCTTGCCAGGGCCAGGCAGCTGCACGGGCAGCTGAGCAAGACCCAGGAGGAGAAGCCACAGTGCGAGAAGCACGGCCGGGCCCTGACCCTTTTCTGCGAGCAGGACCTGGAGCTGCTGTGCGCGCTGTGCCCGTGGCTGCCGGCCCACCGGGGCCACCCCGTGAGGCTCATCGAGGAAGCCGCCTCCCAGCACCGAGCGAGGCTCCACGGTTACATGCAGGCTCTGAACAGGCAAGTGGCGGAGCTTCAGGATGCGCTCGCCGCTCAGGCCCGACGCCAGGCGCAGCTGCAAGAGACCATGGAGAGCGAGAGGTCGAAGCTGTGCTCCGAGTGCAAGCAGCTGAAGCAGCTGGTGGACCGGGAGCAGCAGGCGGTGCTGTCCAGGCTGGGGAGGGAGGAGCGGGAGATGGTGCAGAAGCTGCGCGGCTGCACGAGGCGGTTCGCGCAGCACGTGTCGGCGATGGAAGCGCTGCTCGCCGAGGCGTCGGAGAAGAGCGTGACGCCCGACGTGGAGCTGCTGATGGGCGTCGGGAGCCTCTTCCGCAGGTGCGAGGACGTGCAGCCCCCCGCCTTCTATCTCTTCGAGTTCACGAGGCACGGGTATTGCCTGCCTCCCCGGTTCTCCACGCTGCAGGCAATTAGACAGAAGTTTCGCGAAGCGATTACTCTGGATCCCGAAACGGCAGCTCCTCCCCTGCTCGTCTCCGGGGATAGGAAGTCCGTGCGCTGCTGCTTGAAGCCCGGGCGAGGCGGCCCCGGGAGCCCAGCGCGCCCCGAGCGCTGCGCCGCCGCCGCCGCCGCCGTCCTGGGCGCGCAGAGCTTCGGCGCCGGGCGGCACTACTGGGAGGTGCGGGTGGGCGACAAGGCCGAGTGGGCCGTGGGGCTTTGCAAGGACCCCGCTGGGGACGGGGACGGGCGCCCGAGTCGCCGCTGGGTGCTTCGGCGGCGGGGCGGCGCCTACGTGGCTGAGCACACGGTCTCCGTCGCGCTTGAGCTCGCCGAGAAGCCCAGCAGGATTGGCATCTACCTGGACTACGAGCTGGGTGTGATTTTCTTCTACAACCTGAGTGACAGGACTCACATCCATTCTTTCAGGGATAACTTTTCAGAAGCACTGAGGCCTTATTTCCACGTTGGAGAGGATTCCAAACCTCTGTCCTTCCAGTGACAGAAGGATGAGCTCCTTGTGACATTGCTTTCCTCCTCTTCCCTTCCCTTGCCTTCCTCCACATCCCTTCCATCGCCTTTCCTGCCCTTCCCCTACCTTGTCCTAAAACTGACCATGCAGTCCAAAGTGGCCTCCAAGCCTTCTGAAAGCTGGGGATTTCTTCAGCCATCATGCCCAGCTAACAGCTTTTACGAACACTTCTATAACTTAGGCCAGTAAGGGAAATTTATGCTTTTCATTTTGTTTTAATAATGACAGGTGCTGTGGATTCATAGATGTGGACATCAACTGCCATGTGTTTCTGAAATTTTAAGAGTATAAAAATGTAATTTTAAGCAACTCAATTAGCCCAGTCAGCACATCATGGAACTCTGAAGACGGTAATTTTACAACTTTGAGCATGAGCATATTTGACTTGCCTACGTATGCATTTACCAGTTTCATTAGCACTTGAGACATTCCAGGTGATAGAGAACAAATCATCAAAATTGGAAAACCCAACGAAAGTACATGCCTCATAGTATACAAATGTTAGTTGGGTCACGAGCTAAACACACCATGGTTATGCAGTTTTAACATAGGGGGGAAATCTAGTTGAAGGATGGACAGAAACTGCATCATGTGCAAACTTCTGTCAATTTTAAATACGTTTCATAATTGTTTAAATAAAATAATTACAAAAAAATTAAATATATATTTTCACTGTTTTTCATGTTTTTCACCTTTGAAACTCCACTCTCCATCATATCCCCTCCCCCCTCTCAGTCAGTTTCTCTTCTTGGAAGGTGTGATAGAGATAATTCAATGCTGAGCACTCCTCTATCACTTCTCAGCACCGTGATGCCTTTTGAGTCATCCCAAGGTCACCACCATCTGAAAAGAGAAGGTTCTCTAACTAAAAGTGGGAGTAGTCTTAATTTATGGGTGTGAACATTGGGAGAAGTGCTCACCATGGGCTGGAGAGATGGCTTAGTGGTTAAGGTGCTTGCCTGCAAAGCCAAAGGACCCACACAAGCCAGATGCACAAGGTGGCACATGCATCTGGAGTTCGTTTGCAATGGCTTGAGGCCCTGGTGTACCCATGTCTCTCTCTCTCAAATAAATAAAAATGGGACTGGAGAGATGGCTTAGTCCCTGCAAAGCCAAAGTACGTAAGTTTGATTCCCCATGACCCATGACATAAGCCAGATGCAAAGTGATGCATGTATTTGGAGTTTGTAGTGGCTGGAGGCTCTGGCACACCTATTCTCTATCTTTCAAATGAATAAATAAATTACAATTTTAAATTCAAAATTTTTAAAAAGTTCTCACTGGGCAGTTTGCTGAGCATAATATGTGCATTTAAGGCAGACACCAGCAGGTGTTACACCCTAGGGCTCATGACTTCCCTTTAATAGGTTTTCAGTATCAGGCATGTATTCCCTCTCATGGAGTGGGCCTCCAGTCCAATTAGAGAGTAGTTGGTTTACCCCATAACAGACATGCCACTATTGCTCATTTGGCCTGGTTGGCCAAACTTTAGGCTTGCAGTGTCCACTGTGGTTTATCTTCACTGATGACTTCTGTCTCCCATAGGACTGCATGCAGTATAGCTTTTTCCAGCTTTCTGTCAGCTAGTCTATTTTTTTAAAATATTTTATTTTTTTTGCAAGCAAAGAGAGAAAAGAGGCAGAGAGGATGGGCATGCCAGGGCCTCTTGCCACTGTGAACAAATTCCAGATGAAGGCACCACTTTGTGTATCTGGCTTTATGTGGATAGTAGGGAATCAAACCCAGAGTGTTAGGCTTCACAAAGTGTCTCAACCACTGATCCAGCTCTCCAGCCCCTGCGTCTAGTTTTATGTGAGTGCTGGAAAATTGAACCAGGGCCAACAGACTTTGTAAGTGTCATTAGCCACTGAGCAATCTTCCTAGCCTAGGGGGTTGTTTTTAAAGACAAGATCTTGCTATATAGCCTAACGTTATATAAAAAAATGGCTAGAAGCTGGGCAGTGTGGCGCACGCCTTTAATCCCAGCACCTCGGAGGCACAGATCAGAGGATCACCATGAGTTCTGGTGTATCTTTGAGATATAAGAGGTCTTTTGTTGGTGGGGGGAGAGAGAGGGTTTGACATAAGGTCTTGCTCTAGCTTAGACTGACTGGAATTCACTATGTAGTCTTAGGGTGGCTTGGAACTCATTCATGGCAATCCTCCTACCTCTGCCTTCTAAGTAGTGAGATTAAAAAGGTGTGTGCCACCATGCCAGGCATAAGAGGTCTTTTTATTTTTACTTTTTCATTTATTTGTGACAGAGGAGAGAGAGTGAGAGAGAGAGAGAATGGGTAGGCAAGGGCCTCCAGCCACTGCAAATGAACTCCAGACACATGTGCCACCTCATGCATCTGGTTTACAATAGGTAGTCTCAGGGTGGCCTTGAACTCTCAGCAATCTTCCTACCTCTGCCTCACAGTGCTGGGATTAAAGGCATACACCACCATGCCTGGCTCCTATTTTTTTATTTTTTGGTTTTTCAAGGTAGGGTCTTGCTGTAGCCCAGGCTGACTTGGAATTCACTGTGTAGTCTCAGGGTGGCCTCAGGAACTCTTCCTACCTCTGTTTCCTGAGTGCTGGGATTAAGGGTATAGGCCGTCATCCCCAGCTAAGAGAACTGGTTTTTTGTTTGTTTGTTTCGAGATAGGGTCTCACCCTAGGTCAGGCTGACCTGGAATTCACGATGTAGTCTCAGGGTGGTTTTGAAATCATGTCAATCCTCCTATTTCTGCTTCCCAAATGCTGGGATTAAAGGCGTGTGCCACCATGCCCAGAAAGAAGTCTCTCTTTTAAAATGTTAGTAAAGCCAGGTGTGATGGCCTACACTTTTAATCCCAGCATTTGGAAGGAAGATAGAGGAGGTTCCTTGTGACTCTGAGGCCAGCCTGGGACAATGCTAAGGACAGATTGAGTTCCAGGTCAGCCTGGGCTAGAGTGGGACCCCCACCTCAAACAAAAAAGTAATAGTAATGGAGCCCAGGGGGCAGTTCAGTGATAGAAGGTGGTTTAGCACACATACTCGAAGGCAGGCCCAAGCAATTTCCCTGCCTCAGTCTCCCCAGGACATGGAAATATAGGCCCAGGCAGAGAATCCTAGTCAATTAAGACAGAAAAACTGGCCTGGCGTGGTGGCACGTGCCTTTAATCCCAGCACTAAAGAGAGGTAAGAGGATCACAAAGTGGCACATGCATCTAGACTTAGTTTTCAGCGGCAAGAGGCTCTGGTTCTCTCCTTGCAAATAAATAAAAATAAAAGAACAAATGCTAACTAAATCTATTGTGGTACTTTTCTTTTTTCAAGTAAGGTCTCATTATAGCCCAGGCTGACCTGGAATTCACTATGTAGTCTCAGGGTGGCCTCGAACTCAAGGCGATCCTCCTGCCTCTGCCTCCCAAGTGCTGGGATTAAAGGCATGCACCACAATGCCCAGCTTTTTTTTTTTTTTAAAGGTCTCATTCTAGGCCAGGCTGACCTGGAATTTACTATGTAGTGTGAGGGTGGCTTTGAACTCACAGAAATCCTCCAACTTTGAATCTTATTAAATTTTTATTTGAGAGAAAGAAAGAGACAGATATGTGCATGTAAGAGAATAGGCACACTAGGGCCTCTAGCCATTGCAAACAAACTCCAGATGCATGCATCTCTTTCGCTTTCCATGGGTCTCGGAGAATTGAACCTGGGTCCTTATGGCTTTGCAGGCAAGTGCCTTAACTGCTAAGCTATTTCTCCAGTCCTGAATTTTTTTTTTTTCTGCTTGTGGGATAATTCTTTTTTAATAAAGTGAGGTTTACATTGTTGGTATTTTTTTTAAAAAATGGCCATATGCAAGAAACAAACCTTTGAGGTTCAGAAATAGGGAAGTCAAGAAAAGCAGGCAACATGGACATGGGAGAGTGCAACCTCTGAGCAGGCAAAAGGACCCTCTGGAAGTACAAGCAGCTGGTGCAGCCACACCAGGATCAAGGGGCCATACAATGAATACAGTTCAGACCTTTTCATTTTAAACTCAAGTGTATCTTTAAAATGTTCTAGCACCAATTCAATGGTGCAAGCACAGGCATTATTCAGCCTAAGGGTGCATGGGATACTTGCTTTCCAAGCACACATGCTTGCTACCCAGCAGCTTCCCTGGCATGAAACACATAGTGTTGGATGTTGTCTGCACATTTGGCCTCCCCTCTTGACAACCAGTACAGGGCCATTCTAGGAATGAAATAGAAGGTACCACCTGAGACCCCAGTCTGAAGACCAACAGGCAGATTTTTGACCTTCGGTGGCATTTACATATAAATAGGCATAAATAAAGCCATCAGGCACAATGAAGTCCAGGAGAACAAGGCTGCATAGCAGACATAGTGAAGGAAGTAGGGTAGGATAGATAGCTGTGCATGCCTCTGACTCTAATCCATCCCAATCTCCTGGAATGTGGAACATGATGGAGCGGAGCGGGGTCCCACACAAAACTGAAGAAAAATCCAAACACACGTACACTGTTGCCTCAGGAGTGTAGAAAAGATCATTACAAACAAAAAATTCCAAATTTAACCTTAAACCAGGTTTACTTTTTTAAGTTGTAAATGTTTCTAATATAGCAGCAAAGGATGTTTGTAGAAAAAATATACTTTTAAAAAAATAGTTGAAAAGATCTAAAGTATAAAAAGTTTAAAAATATATATCTTAAGTAAAAATATTGTCAAAACATAGAAAACTTAATTTTAGAAAGGTCATCTATCTACTTTAAAAAAGGACTGGACTCAGCTGTGGCTTGCCATCCCTATGTGACACCACCCTGACGCAACAGGGAAAATGAGCTCAGGGCTGTGAATGTCACCTGGTCCAGGCCCAAGAAGCCTTCAGTGAGCTCCAGTTCCTGGTGACAGCTTCTGTTCTGCCCTTCCCAGAGAGTGGGACAGGCCTAGCAGCTATAGCCCTTGCTAATAACAATCATCCCAAGATATTTTTAAAATCAACAAGTGAGCAGGAATGGGTTCCTGGCTGTGTGTGGGTGTGGGTACAGTACACGTGAGATGTTGTTGAGGATGCATGACCTTGTCCTTGTCAGGGGCCTTCCCCCTCAGGTCTCCACCAGAATCTCAACCACATGGTCCAGATCCGCCAGGTCAGACTTCAGGTGGAGCTGGGAGGTGGGGCGGCTGCAGCAAAGCCCTCCAGCCCGTTGCAGATGCCCGGCTTGGTGCCACTCATCATTCCTGTCAATACCGTGTCCAGGTCGTAGTAGGAATTGTCCACATCTGAGAAAAGTTCCTCTACAGAGCTTGGATTTTTGTTCTCCAGCGTCTCAAAGATCTGGTCCAATGACTTCTGAAAGCATCCTCTGTTCTCCTGAGGGCTGTCCATCTCCCAAAGTCTGGCTACTCTGAGGGTTCCTTGGCCCATGTGTTGAGTTGACTGTGGGAAGTTCAGAAGCTGGGCCTTGCAAGGGGCCTTCTTCCAGTTCAGGAGCAGGGTGCTCCCCATCCGGGCTCCTCACAGTGCGACATAGGATCTCTGTAGACACCAGGCGGTCAAGAGGTGCCGGTTCTGCATTCTGGGGCACCATCCCATTCCACACACCATCCCGGCTCATCTCCTCTTGGATCTGCCGGACTGTGTTGGCGATGAGGACAGAGGGGCAGAGGTTGGGCTCCACCAGCATGTGACATACTTGGAGCTTGACCAAGGACATGTCCAGAAGTGACTGCCGCTGCAGACTATAGGAAGGGACGCTGGCAAAGCCCTCCCCACCTTCCTCCTGATCACATTTCCTCTTCAGACCTCGTGCAAACGTCATGTCCAGGCAGGCGGCTGCAGGGAGGCCGGCCTGCCCTCCCAGGAATGGCCGTGACCCGCCTGCAGGCGCTCCAACCCCGGCTTGGCTTGCAGCAGCCAAGGGAAATTCAGCTCGGGGCGGCGGCCAGAGGGGCCACGATGGGAGGGGAGGACGGCCGGGCGGGGTGGACGAGGGAGGGAGACCGAAGCGAGACCAAGAGGGCCGGAGGGAGAGCGCGGAGGGGAGAGCGGCGGGAGCGAGGACCGAGGCCGCTCCTGCTCACCGGGCCCGTCACTCGGACGCCTGCAAGAAGGCGACGGTGCAGGACGGCGGCGGAGGGAGGCCCGTCGGTCTTCGCCGCCCAGGCCTCAGGCGCCAAAGGGCACACCACCGGTCGCTCACCTACGCCGCTCCACCCAGTCCTGAATTTCCTTCCCCCAAGGTAGGGTTTCACTAGTCCAGGCTGACCAGGAATTGACTATGTAGTGTCAGGGTAGCCACAAACTCAGCGATCCTCCTGCCTCTGGATTAAAGGTGTGCGCCACCACACCCGGCTCTGACTCTCCCTTCCAGGTTCTATAATTACAGGTATATACCCCCCCACCTGGCCCAAGTTGTGCGTTGCTGGGATTGGGACCATCAGCCTTATGCTCAGGAAGCACCGTAGGACTCTGCACCGCAGCCTCGTGCATGCTGTGTGTTCACTCTTGACGCAGTACTCCATTACCCCCAACACACACCCGGCGACTTCCCTTACATGGGTGTGCATTGACACTCCCAGCTATTGGGAACATGAACACAGGAGCATCCCAGTTGTGACAGGCCACAGCTTTCCAGTCTCCCCCAGCAGCCAGGAAGGCAATGCTGAGACCCCATGGCAGGTAACCCCGCCAGCCTGGACAGAACAGAGCAGCTTGCTGCACCACCATCCCAGACTCCTGTAAGGCCGGCCCCGTCACCCATCCGAGCATAACAGCTGTCTCTCCACAGTAGGGGCCCCAATATCTCCTATGATAGCTCTGATGGATTATAATGTCACCCATGGGGTGGGAGGGGACTTGCCAGGCATGTGTGAGGTATTGAATTTGATTTCCAACACAAGGGAGGGACAATAGTTCCATTGACCTGTTTTCTATTAATGAATCAATATGGGCGTGATGTTTTTGGAGGTTTCTTCACTGAATCAATGTGTATTGTATACAGCATTCTTCTGTTTTTATTTATTTATTTTTTATTTTATTTTTTTTGGTTTTTCATAGTAGGGTTTCACTCTAGTCCAGGCTGACCTGGGATTCACCATGTAGTCTCAGGGTGACCTTGAACTCAGTGATCCTTGCCATCCAAGTGCTGGGATTAAAGGTGTGTGCCACACACCGGCTCCTTTTTGTTTTTATTAAGGGCAAAGTAGGGCTAGAGAGATAGTTCAGTGGTTAAGGCGCTTGCCTTGCAAAGCCTAAAGACCAGAGTTAGATTCCCCAGTACCCACGTAAAGCCAGATGCACAAGGTGATGCATGCGTCCGGAGTTGCTTTGCAGTGGCTAAAGGCCATGGCATGCCCATTCAATCCACCTCTTTCTATCACACTCAATCTCAAACTGTTTTGAACTAGGGTCTCACTCTAGCCCAGGCTGACCTCTAGAAAGGGTGGGAGAAATCCAGCTGGAGCTGAGCTAGTAGCCTTCCCGATTAGCTGACAGGAAGCTGAAAAGTGAGTTCGAGGCCACTCTGAGACTACATGGTGAATTCCAGGTCAGCCTGGGCTAGAGTGAAACCCTACCTTCAAAACACAGACGCACACACACAAACACACACACTCACACACACACACACCTTGGAAAGAACTATGCTACATGCAGCCCTTTGGAAGAGAAAAGGCCTCAACAGTGTTAAACAGAAGTGGACCCTGCAAGCCTTAAGATTGGCCAGACAGGCCAAATGTATCAACTGGTGCAATAGTGGCGTGCCTGTTTTCTGGAGAAGCCAGCCACTCTTGCCTGAACTGGTCTACATGAGACCTGACCTTAAAGAGAAAATAAACTGGACATAAACAGGAAGCTTAGGGAGGAGGATGACTGTGAGTTCAAGGCCAGCCTGTGTTAGAGTGAAATCCTACCTTGAGGGAAAAAAAAATGGGATATGAAGCAAATTACTCAAAGTGACAGGTTGTGGGGAGAGCAAGGTGGTTGGTTACCAAATAGATGCAAGGAAAAACGAGATGGAACTTTTAGGGAGATCATTGGGTTTAGGGGAGTTCCTGCCTTCCACTTGGGCTGTAGAAGGAGCACCCAGGCTGCTGTCAACGCTGCGGAAAAAAGCGAGAATCCAGGACCATTTCACACAGCAAAGTGCAATTAGAACCTTTATTACCAGTACCCTCTAAAAACACCACACAGACGACAGTCACCCAGGCAGTTCATTCCCCCTTGACAATGCTGATGCTAAGAGATTTTGAAGAACATTCAATAGAGAAAAAAGGGACAAGGTCTTCTGTAAATGTGTCCGTAAAAACACACAGACAGGATCTACTGTTCAAATTATAAAAGGCTACGTCCCCAAGCTCAGAATCCAGAAACACACCGACCCGGCTCACCTCCCCTACCCCGGGCACGTTGGTGGATTGTTGGATCTGCCAGCTGCCGCCGTCGCCCGGAGCCGTGAAACCGCCCAAGCGGACCGACTGGTAGCACACACCCACGCGCCACTTCCCCGAGCCGCGCACCTCCACCTGCCAAAAGTATCTCCCACTTCTCAACGCCTCCCGAGCCGGCACAGTTACATAGTAAGGAGGCAGGTCAGGGGATGCGTTTGTTTCCTCTGCTAATTTCATACTTTTCCGATCTTCGGAGATGACAACGTCAGGGGGCACATTTTGAACGTCCAATGTCACGTCTACCTGAAACGTGCTGATCAATTTTTGCAGGCTACAATAATGTGGAGGGAAACGGCAACTCTCCTTTCTTAACTCGTATGAGAAAACCTCCGGCACTTGTATGCTTTCGTAGGTATTGATAATACATCCGGCAGTTCTCAGGAAATCCAGGTCTGCTTGCAAACACTTCTCTCTGATATCACTCACCATATTCCTTATTGTGGCCACGTGGGCAGACAGGAGGTTTCTGTTTTCCTTTAGTTTTTCTTTAATATCCTTCTCGTCAAGATGTAGCCTGGCCTGCATTACATCTTCTTCCCTATCCAAGAACTGCTTAAGTTCTTCAAATTCTGATTTTGACGCCTTCTTCCAATTTCTCATATTTAACCTGATCTTCATAGATCTAAAAACCTGCAACTCACACTGTATTTCAATCTCTTTGATTTGCTCCTGCAGACGTTCGGCGTAACCTTTTAGCTTCCTCCTGTATCGCATGGCCGCTTCTTTGATGGGCAGCGTGTCATGATGCTGGTGGTCGGAGGAGAGCCGGCACTGGGGACACAACAGCTCCAGGTCCTCCTCACAGAAGAGGTCTAGGGCCTCCCCGTGCTTCTCACACAGCTGCTTCATGTTGTTCTCCGAGGCGGGCAGCTGCTGGATAACACTGACCACCTGGCGTAACTGAGTGTTGATCCTGAGTTGACCACTGCAATGGGAGAAGCAGGTGGGACAGGGAAAGACTTCCTGTAGACCTTCCCAGCACTGGCGGATGCAGGAGTAACAGAAGTTGTGGCCACACTCAGTGGTCACGGGGTCACTCAAGTAGTCCAGGCAGATGGAGCATCCGGCCTCTGCTTGGAGCTCGGCCACGGAGAGCTCATTGGCCATCCTCGGGAGCTTGGAAGTGAGGGGCTGGAGTGCGCGCCCTCCTGGAGGCTGGCTCCGCCCCTGCCACACACTGGGCCCTGCTTGCCAGTGATTCTTTCTCTGTGTGAGCAAATGGTCAGGCACTCCTAACCCTGTGCTGCTGGGCCACGTTCACACCAACCCAAGCTTGGCCACTTAGTGTCCTTTGTTGGGAGAAGGCATGGAAATAGACAACCAAGGAGGGAATTCCAGACTGGAACACCGGACAGGTCAATCAACAGGGTTTCTGTTAATATCAGCAAAGGAGAAACAAGTGTTCAGCAAAACAATAAAGAACCTACATAGCAGGCTGGAGAGATGGCTTAGTGGTTAAGGTGCTCGCCTGTGAAGCCTAAGAACCCAGCACTAGGGAGGCAGTGGTAGGAGAATTGCCATGAGTTCAAGGCCAGCCTGAAATTGCACAGGGAATTCCAAGTCAGCCTGGGCCAGAGCAAGACCCTACCTCAAAAAAAAAAAAAAAAAAAAAAAAAGTATGGGGCTGGAGAGATCGCATAGTGGTTAACACACTTGCCTGAAAAGCCAAAGGACTCAGGTTCCGTTTTCCAGGACCCATGTAAATCCAGATGCACATGGTGAGACATGCATCTGGAGTCTGTTTGCAGTGGCTAGAGGCCTTGGGGTTCCCCCACCCCCTCTCTCTAATAAATAAATATTTTTAAAAATATTTTTCAGTTGGTCATGAAGGCACACGCCTTTAATCCCAGCACTTGGGAGGCAGAGGTAGGAGGATTGCTGTGAGTTTGAGGCCACCCTGGAACTACAAAGTGAATTCCAGGTCAGCCTGGGCTAGAATGAGACTCTACCTCAAAAAAAAAAAAAAAAAAAACCAAAAATTTAATTCAATTAAATAAATCTTTTGTCATCAAAACAAATCCATAAACACATCCACACACACAAATTCACAGATAAGTATAAGATAGAATGATATATAAAACATGTACAGGGGGAGCTGGAGAGATGGCTTAGCAGTTAAGGCACTTGCCTGCAAAGCCTAAGTACCCATGTTCCACTATCTGGATCCCACATAAGCCAGACACACAAGGTGATGCAAGCGCAAAGTTGTACGTGCACACTTAGTGGCACATGTGCCTGGTGTATGATTACAGTGTCTAGAGGCCCTGGTGCACCAATTCCCAGCTTTAAAAGTCCAGTCTGTTGGTCTTACCTTCAAAAACAGTATGACCGGGCATGGTGGCGCATGCCTTTAATCCCAGCACTAGGGAGGCAGAGGTAGGAGAATTGCCATGAGTTCAAGGCCAGCCTGAAATTGCACAGTGAATTTCAAGTCAGCCTGGGCCAGAGCAAGACCCTACCTCAAAAAAAAAAAAAAAAAAAAGTATGGGGCTGGAGAGATGGCATAGTGGTTAACACACTTGCCTGAAAAGCCAAAGAACTCAGGCTCAGTTTTCCAGGACCCATGTAAATCCAGATGCACAGGGTGGCACATGCATCTGGAGTTGGTTTGCAGTGGCTGGAGGACCTGACACTCCCATTTTCTATTTGCCTCTCCTTCTCTCTCAAATAAATAAAATTTTAAAATTAATTAAAAAAAAAATTAAAAACCAAGTATGGAAACTGGGGAGATTGCTCAGTAGTGCTTGAGAAATCTGCCAACCCAGGTTCAATTCCCCAACCACCTACATAAAGCTGGATTTGTTTGCAGCAGCAAGAGACCCTGGTGAATACACACACAGTCGAGCAAATCAGTTTTAAAAAATTAATCTTTTTAAGCCTGAGCTAGAATGAGACCCTACCTGGAAAAAACCCAAGGTTTTTTTGTTTTGTTTTGTTTTGGGTTTTTTTTTTTTGGGGGGGGGTGGGGTTTCGAGGTAGGGTCTCACTCTGGTCTAGGCTGACCTGGAATTAACTCTGTCATCTCAGGGTGGCCTTGAACTCATGGCAATCCTCCTACCTCTGCCTCCCAAGTGCTGGGATTAAAGGCGTGCGCCACCATGCCCAGCTCCAAGTATTTTTAATGTTATATATGCAGATAAGATTAGCAGCATGTATCTAATCTTTAGAAACATAATGTAACTTTAATTTAGGGACAGGAATGGAGGTAGGTGCTTGCCTATCCAACACTTCGGAGGTGAAGGAAGACGGTTCAGAGTTCGAGGGCAGCCTCAATTGCATACTGAGTTCCACATTACTTTGGACTATATGAGAAGTTGGGGTTAGGGATGCAGGTTAGCCAGAAGATAGCTGGGAGCAATAGCCCAGTGGGAGAATGAGGCTCTGCGCAGCAAGCCCGGAGTTTGATCCCCAGCAGCATATAAACAATATGGTGGCACAGGCCTGGATTTACAGCACTTGGAAGGTAGAAAGGGGATCAGGAGTTTGAGGCCAGCTGGGTGTGGTAGCATAGGCAATCTTTTAATCCCAGCACTCAGGAGGCAGAGGTAAGCAAATTGCTGTGAGTTCACAGTCAGCCTGGGTTACAGTAAAACCTTACCTAAAAAAAAAAAAAAAAAAACAGCCAGGTGGCACATGTCTTTAATCACCGCATGGGGCAGGCAGAGGTAGAAGGATCTCCAAGAGTTCGAGGTCACCCTGAGACTACATAGTAAATTCCAGGTCAGCCTAAGCTAGTGAGACCCTACCTCAAAAAAAAAAAAAAAAAAAAAATAGGGGCTGGAGACATGGCTTAGCAGTTAAGGTGCTTGCCTGCAAAAGCCAAAGGACCACAGTTAAATTCCTCACAACCCACATAAAGCAGATGCACAAGGTGGCGCATGCATCTGGCGTTCATTTTCAGTGCCTGGAAGACTTGGTGTGCCCATTCTCTCTTATTCTACCTCTTTCACTCAAATAAATAATAAAAATAATTAAAAAAAAAACTCAAAATACCCAGGCATGGTGTTGCACACCTTTAATTCCAACACTTGGGAGGCAGAGGTAGGAGAATCATTGAGTTCAAGGCCATCCTGAGACTACATAGTGAATTCCAGGTCAGCCTAGGCTAGAGTGAGACCCTACCTTGAAAAAGAAAGAAAGAAAGAGAGAGAGAGATAGAGAGAGAGAGAGAAAAATAAATAAATAAATAAATATTGGCAATTTAGGACCAGCTAGCATAAATGGGTAAACAAAATTTGATAATATATTTACCTGGGTGCTCTTTTGTTTTAACCTAACTCATTCCTTACATGTAGGTTAAATCTTTTCAGCATTTGGGATACTGGCTCAGCAGAACCCAGGAAGATAACTTTGTAGTATCAGAATGTTACCCAACTGTATATTATTTACTTTATTGGAAATATGCTAAACAGTGGTCAATGGATTTATATTTGAAAAAAGTGCACTGGGCTGGAGAAATGGCTCAGTGTATAAATACTTGCTGAACATGCTTTAGCACCTGAATTTTAGTGGCAATTAAATTTTTTTATTTCAACTTTATTTATTTATTTGTCAGAGAGAATGGGCATTCCAGGGCCTGTAGCCACTGTAAACAAGCTCCAGATCCATATGCCACTATGGGCATCTCACCAGCTAGTAAACCAAAATAAATACCAAAAAAAGAAAAAATGCTCAGTTCCAAAGAGCCCTTATTTCATATACCAGTTAAAAATCCTCAGGCTGGGCTGGAGAGATGGCTTAGCGGTTAAGCACTTGCCTGTGAAGCCTAAGGACCCCAGTTCGAGGCTCGGTTCCCCAGGTCCCACGTTAGCCAGATGCACAAGGGGGCACACGCGTCTGGAGTTCGTTTGCAGAGGCTGGAAGCCCTGGCGCGCCCATTCTCTCTCTCTCTCCCTCTAACTGTCTTTCTCTCTGTGTCTGTCGCTCTCAAATAAATAAATAAATAAAATTAAAAAAAAAAATCCTCAGGCTTAGCCAGACATGGTGGCGCATGCCTTTAATCCCAGCACCGAGGAGGCAAAGGTAGAAGGATTGCCGTGGGTTCGAGGCCACCCTGACACTACAGAGTAAATTCCAGGTCAGCCTGGACTACAGGGAAACCCTACCTCAAAAAAACAAACAAGAAAAAAAAAAAAATCCTCATCTCTGGGAAGATGGTTTTAAAGTTCTGAAGTTAAAAGCACCTGCTTACTGCTGGTTCAAATTCCAAGCCAACAACATAAGCCAAATGTTAAAAAAAAAAAAAGCAAAGAAAATGAAGAAAGGTACACAAAAACTGTCTGCTGTTCATTCGCAGCAACAAGAGGCCCTTACACACAAGTGCAAATAAATTAATTTTAAAAATTCCTCACCTTATTGCCACGAGTTCAAGGCCACCTGAGACTACATACTGAGTTCCAGGTCAGCCTTGGCTACAGTGAGACTCTGCCTCGAAAAACCAATACATAAATAAACGCTCACCTCCTTCTGTGGTTACCTTCACCTCGCTGGAACAAACCACTCAACCCAAAGCAGCTGACAAGGAGAAAAGCGTTGCTTCTGCTTGCAGTCTCCGCAAGTTCACTTAAATTTAAGCAGAAGAGCCGGGAAGCTGGCTTACTTAATACCCAAAGGCCCACCCCCAGCAGTGCATCTCCAGCAAGGGTCAAGCTCCCAAAATGCCTCCAGCTGGGGAGCAAGCAATCAAAACACACGAGCTTACAAAGGAACATCTGACTCAAACCACAACTTCTGTGCTCCTGGGCAACCAGCTACAGCTGAGGGTCCCTATGACATCTTCCTTCTGTAAAACTTGGTAGAATAGTTCACAGCAGTAATCACATTTATCAGGATTTTTTTTTGCTTTCTTTTTCTTTCCTTCTCTTTTTTTTTTGTTTGTTTGTTTTTTGAGGTACTGTCTCGCTCTAGCTCAGGCTGACCTGGAATGCGCTATGTAGTCTCAGGGTGGCCTTGAACTCATGGTGATCCTACCTCTGCCTCCCGAGAGCTGGGATTAAAGGCATGCGCCACCACGCCCAGCTTGTTTTATTTTTTGAGGTAGGGTTTCACTGTAGCCCGGGCTGACCTGGAACTCACTGTGTAGTCTCAGGGTGGCCTCAAACTGGAACTCATGACAATCCTACTTCTGCCTCCCATGTACTGGGATTTCAGGCGTGCAGCACCACTCCCGGCTCCTTGAACTTCTGATCCTCTTCTCCTGTCTCGGGTGCTGGAACGGTACCCATGTACCTCCATATCCTAATTGAAAGTGCTAGGTATCAAACTCAGGGCTTCATTTAAAATAAATAAATATATATTAAATATTTTATTTATTTATTTGACAGAGACCGAGGTAGAGAATGGGCATGCCAGGGCCTTTAAGCCACTGCAAACGAACTCCAGATGTATATGCCACCTTGTATATCTGGCTTATGTGAGTCCTGGAGAGTTGAACCAAGGTCCTTTGGCTTTGCAGGCAAATGCCTTCAATGTTAAGCCATCTCTCCAGCCCTTTTAAAAATATTTTATTTTGCCGGGTGTGGTGGCACACGCCGTTAATCCCAGCACTCGGGAGGCAGAGGTAGGAGGATCACCTGAGTTTGAGGCCACCCGGAGACTACATAGTGAATTCTAGGTAAGCCTGAGCTAGAGTGAAAACCTACCTCAACAAGCCAAAAAAAAAATTCTTAATTTGCAAGGAGACAGAGAACAGGTGCACCAGGACCTCTTGCTCCTGCGTATGAACTCCCGAAGCATGCGCCACTTTGTGCATCTGTCTTTACATGGATACTTGGCAGTCAAACCCAAACCGTCAGGCTTTCAAGCAAGTATCTTGAACCACTGAACTCTCTTCATCCCAAACTCAGGGCTTCTGCCATGTTAGACAAGCATTCTACCAACGAGGCTACCTCACCACTGTTTTTCTTTGTTTTTGATTTTTCGAGGTAGGCTCTCACTCTGGTCCAGGCTGACCTGGAATTCACTCTGTAGTCTCAGGGTGGCCTTGAACTCATGGTGATCCTCCTACCTCTGCCTCCCAAGTGCTGGGATTAAAGGCGTGCGCCACCACGCCCGGCTACCACTGTTTTCTTTTAAAAAAAGAAAAAATTTGATACAGAAATAGGCAGGTAGAGAATGGGCGTGCCAGGGCCTCCAGCCACTGCAGTGGAACTCCAGATGCGTGTGCCCCCTTGTGCATCTGGCTCATGTGGGTCCTTTGTCTTTGCAGGCAAACCTTAACCATCTCTCATCACTAAGCCATCTCTCCAGCCCCGACTGGTTTTTGGGGTTTTTTTGATAGGGTCTTCAGCTCAGATCACTTCAATTTATTATGTAGCTAACTCCTAATCCTGCCATTTCCACCCACACTCCCTCCTCCCATATTCTGGGATCACGGGGGGGGGGGGGGTTGTCACCAGGGCATTTGTTGTTTTTTTTTTTTGCAAGCAGAGGGACAGAGAGTGAGCATGCCAGGACCTCCAGATGTGTGGTAATAGGGACTTGAACCCAGTCATTATGTTTTGCAGGTAAGCGCCGTAACT
Organism: Jaculus jaculus; assembly: GCF_020740685.1. NCBI lineage: Eukaryota > Metazoa > Chordata > Mammalia > Rodentia > Dipodidae > Jaculus > Jaculus jaculus. The sequence continues at coordinate 6,351,924 of NC_059113.1, read as the reverse complement.
GCTGAGCTACCTCTCCAGCCCATGGACTTTGTGCTAGGATTAAAGGCTTAAATTTTTTTTGTTTTTCGAGGTAGGGTCTCACTCTAGCCCAGGCTGGAATTCACTATGTAGTCTAAGGGTGGCCTTGAACTCACAGCCATTTGCCTACCTCTGCCTCCGGAGTGCTGGGGTTAAAGGCATGTGCCACCATGCCCAGCTTTCATTTTGGATTTATTGTTTTGGTTTGACTTTTTTAATTTTTTATTTTATTTATTTGAGAGTGACAGACACAGAGAGAAAGACAGATAGAGGGAGAGAGAATGGGCGTGCCAGGGCCTCCAGCCTCTGCAAAGGAACTCCAGACGCGTGCGCCCCCTTGTGCATCTGGCTAACGTGGGACCTGGGGAACCGAGCCTCGAACCGGGGTCCTTAGGCTTCACAGGCAAGCGCTTAACCGCTAAGCCATCTCTCCAGCCAGGTTGACTTTTTTTTGTTTGTTTTATGAGGTAGGGTCTCACTTTAGCTCAGGCTGACCTGGAATTCTCTATGCAGTCTCAGGGTGGCCTCGAACTCACAGTGATCCTCCTATCTCTGCCTCCCGGGTGCTGGGATTAAAGGCATGCGCCACCATGCCCTGCCTGGTTTGACTTCTTAAGGTAGGGTTTTGTATAGCTCAGGCTGACCTGGAATCCACTATGAGGTCTCAGGGTAGTCTGGACCTCATGTTGATCCCCCTACCTCTGCCTCCCAAGTGCTGGGACTGAAGACAAGACGTGTGTGTTCCCGTAGGATCTCTAACTCTAGCCCAACTGACCTGAAATCCTGCAAATCATGTAGTCTCTACCTCGGCCTTTCAAGTGCTGGAATTAAAGGTGTGTGTTACCATGTCTGGCCTGGGTCACCTTTGTTTTTTTAAATATTTATTTGCAAGCAGAGAGAGAAAGAATGGGCTTACCAGGGTCTCTATCCACTGCAAACAAACTGCAGATACATGTGCCCCTTGTGCATCTAGCATACGTGGGTCCTGGGGAATCGAACCTATGTCCCTTGGCTTTGTAGGCAAATGTCTTAATCACTAAGCCATCTAAAATCTTTTTTTGTTTTTTAAATTTGAAACAGGGCCTCCTTCTAGCCCAGGGTGACCTGGAACTCACTCTGTAGCCCAGGCTGGCTTTGAACTCACAAAGATCTCTTATCTTAGCCTCCCAAGTGCTGAAATTAAATGTGCAAGCCACTAGTCTTAGCTGAACGCTTTTCAAAGTGTTACTATCCTGGACCTTTGATTCAATTTATATGAAGTTCAAGAAGGGAGCATGCCCACCCTTTAGGGACAAATCGTAGTGCCTAAACAGAAATGGTGGTAACAGAGAGTGACCAGAGGTCACAGTACTTTCTTCCGTAAAAACATTTTGAAAGCCAGTCATGGGGGCACAAGCCTATAATCCCAGCACTTGGGAGGCTGAGGTAGGAGGACCACTGAGAGGCCACCCTGAGACTACATAGTGAATTCCAGGTCAGTCTGGACCACAATGAGACCCTACCTTGAAAAAAATATATATACATAAATAAAAGTAAATCAATAAATCCATTCTGGTTTCCACTGGTAAAACATAGATTCCAAACATGATGAGATTAAAAAGGAAAATATAAAAAAAATTACAAGATTTTTATTGGCTAAATTAGCCCTAAAACAGAATAATTTATATTCCTTCATGATCTGGTATGGGTAAGATTTTAAGAGGTACAGAATTTAATCCAGTATCAAAATAGGGACAAATGGCATTGCTGAAACCATCATTAAACCTGTAGATGAGAGAATTATTATTCCTATCGTAAAAGGAGACTTCACCTAATTCATAGTCCAAAAAAATGCCAATCTTACTGGGCCACGCTGCAGGCATTCCCTGCATTCTCATAGGGCCAAATGCGACATGCTCAGTCCTGGAGTACAGTCCGATGGCCCAAAGGCCTTCAACAGGCGAGGGGTGATTCTGCCAGGTCCTGGGAAAAGAGTCTTCACACACACCCACAGTCCACTCATGTTTGCTCCCCACTTCCACCTCCCAGTAATGACGGCCAGAAACGAACTTCTCAAAGCCCAGGATAGAAGGGCAGAAAGTAAACCTCTGAGGGCTATCAGAGATATGTTGTTTGTCTGTAGTAAAGTGCACGATTTTTCTGTCCTTAGAAACTACAAGCTGAACATGGGCTGTGTCGAAATCAAAATGCACATCTGTTTGAAATCGCTCGATAACTCTGTCCAGGCCAGAATACAGTGGAGGGAGACTGAATCCGTATTCCTTTAAGCGGAACGAGAAGACTTCGGGACGCCTCAGGTTTCGATGCCGGTGATAGATGCTCTGAGCGCGGGTCAAGAGCACCGCGTTGGAACGCAGGCCCTTGTCCCGCAATTCCCCCAGGAGGTGCTTTAATGTGGAAGCATGGTCTGAAAGACTGGCAAAGCTCTCACTAAGCTTTGATAAAATGCCCAACCCTTCAACTTCCATTTCCCTCAGCCTAGCCTCCCACTCATCCTGTAAAAACTGTCTAACCTGCTCGAATTCACAGTATATTGCTTCCTTCCTCTGCTCTGCCATCCTCCCCAGCTCCAGCAACTTGCTGCTTTGCAGGACTATTATTCGTTCAACCCGTTCCACGTTATTTTTCAGGGGCTCGATGCTGCTTTCTAAAATTTTCCTGTGGTAAGGGGCCACTTTCTTAATGCGGCAAATGTGATGCCTCTGGTGTTTGACGGAGACGGAGCACCGGCTGCATAAGACCTGCTGGTCCTTCATACAGAAATGGGTGAGAATCTGCTGGTGCTTCTCGCAGACCTTCGGACTCTTCCTCTTGCTTCCTCGGATCTTCAGACTCCTGGCTATTTCAGCCAGGTTACGGAGCTGGCGGTTCCTCCTGAACTTCCTCTGCGAAAAGCAAACTTGGCAGACAGGGCATGGAAAAGCACCCTTTAGACCTTTCCAGGACCTGCTGAGGCAGGCATAGCAGAAGTTGTGTCCACAGCTAATAGTAACTGGGTCTTTGAGGTAATTCAGGCACAAGGGACAGCCGCACTCCTCTTGGAGGCTCTCCAGGGCTGTCTCGAACTCCATCAGCACGTCAGCGAAGGTGGGGGGCGGTGGGAAAAGGCGACGTTCCCTTGGGAGGGTCTGCCTCCCCGAAGATCAGGATCCAGTGAGGGGTGCTAGCCCTTCAAGGCTTGCAGAAGGGCCAGTGGTAAGTCTCACTGGCTTGACTTGCTGATACTCACTGAAGTCTACCACTTCAGCTCAGAGGAAGAGCACAATTCGAAGTTCGTCACTGTCACGGGTTAGCTTATCAGAACAGACGTTTAATGATTTTCTTCAAGGATGCAGCCCATAGGTGTAATGGACCAATAATTCCTATGGATGAGAAAAGATTAAAAATTTATTTATTTTTCTATCTCTATCACACCTTCGAAGGCTCAAGGTCTATTGCGGAAGAGGTGGCAGAAAGAATGTAAGAGCCATAGGAAGGGTAGGACTCTTTACAACGTGCTCCTCCAGACACAAACTGGCCTGGATATCCATGACATCACAGTGCCTGACACTACCTACATAAGACCACCATAATAGGAGGAAAAGATCATGACATCAAAATAAAATGGAGACTGATTGAGATGGGGAGAGGATATGATGGAGAATGGAGTTTCAAAGGGGAAAGTGGGAGGATATTATCATGGGATACTTTTTATAATCATAGAAGATGTTAATAAAAATTGAGAAAAAAATCTGAAAAGAAAAACAATTTATTTTTCTTTTTGATTTTAAGGTAGGGTCTCCAGACCAAGCTGACCTAGAATTCACTAGTCTGAGGGCGGCCTTGAACTCACGGTAATCCTTTTACCTCTGCCTCCTGAATGCTGGGATTAACGGTGTGTGCCACTGCACCTGACTAAAAAAAAATAATTCATTCATTTGAAAGCAGAGAAAGATACACAGAAAGAGAGAGAATGGGCGCACCAGGGCATATAGCCATTGCAAATGAGCTCCAGATGTATGTGCCACTTTGTGCATCGGATTTACCTGGGTACTGGGGAATCAAACTTGGGTCCTTAGTCTATGCAGACAAGTGCCTTAACAGCTAAGCATCTCCACCCAAGAAAAGGTATTTTTTTTTTTTTTTTTTTTTTGGTTTTTCGAGAGAGTCTCACTCCAGCCCAGGCTGACCTAGTATTCACTATGTATATTCACTATGTAGTCTCAGGGTGGCCTCAAACTCAGCTACCTTCCAACCTAACCCAGTAAAGTTCATAGATTCACAAAAAAAAAAAAAAAAAAAGAATAGAAAAACAAAAGAAGGTTGTCCATCAGTCGCAGGGGCAGCCAGCGGGCAAGGGCAGAGCAGGGGGCACAGCTGAGCTCACCACATGGACAGCAGAGCTGGGGTGGTGGCGCAGGCCTTCGATCCCAGTTCTCAAAAGGCTAAAGTGGGAAGGTCCAGGTCAGTCTGGGCTCCAGAGGAACCCTACCTCCAAAAACAAGAAAAAGAAGGCTGGATACCGGGCGTGGAGGCGCATGCCTTTAATCCCAGCACTAGGGAAGCAGAGGTAGGAGGATCGCCATGAGCTCAAGGCCACCCTGAGATGACAGTGAATTCCAGGTCAGCCTGGGCTACAGTGAGACCCTACCTCAAAAAACCAAAATAAATAATAAAAAACTACTGGGCATGGTGGCCCATGCCTTTAATCCCAGCATTTGGGAGAAAGAGGTAAGCAGATCACTGTAAATCTGAGGTCATCCAGAGCTAGAGTTCTTACCTTGGAAAAAAAGAAAAAGGAAGAACAAAACAAAACCAAAGACAGTAAATCTGTAATCCCAGTGCTTGGAGGCTGAGGCAGGAGAGTTGTGATGAACATGAAGCAAACCTGGTGTACATAGTAGAAGGTTGCATTATACATATGGAGACCCTGTCTCAAAAAAACACTATCAAGGGGCTGGAGAAATGGCTTAGCCGTTAAGGCATTTGCCTGCAAAGCCAAAAGACCCAAGTTTGATTCCCCAGAATCCACGTTAGCCAGATGCACATGGGGGTGCACACATCTGGAGTTCCTTTGCAGTGGCTGGAGGCGTGGCGTGCCCATTCTGTCTCTATCTTTCTCTGTCAAATAAACAAATAAATAATTTTTTAAAAATCAGCCTGGGCTACAGTGAAATGTTATCTTGAAAAACCAAAAGAGAGCTGGAGAGATGGCTTAGCGGTTAAGCGCTTGCCTGTGAAGCCTAAGGACCCCGGTTGGAGGCTCTCCAGGACCCACGTTAGCCAGATGCACAAGGGGGTGTACGCGTCTTCATTCATTTGCAGTGGCTGGAGGCCCTGGCGCGCCCATTCTTTCTCTCTGTCTGTTGATGTCAAATAAATAAATAGAAATAAACAAATTTAAAAAAAGAAAAAAATTATATATATATATACACATATATACACACACACATTCGCACACATATACATAAGCATGCACACATACATATATATGTACATTAACCATAGCTCTGTAGAGGACCTGAATATACATAGAATGAATAAGCACTATGAAGGGGATTTGCCAGATTAATTTACAAGGCGCAGGCCGGGGCAGTGGAACAACAGCGGTCTGCAGAGCCAGAGAGCCCCGCAGCTTCTCAGCGCACTATTAAGGCCGGGTACTTCTGCAGTCCCCCGCTGGCACTGAAGGCGCAGGGCGATGGGCGCTGGGCACCGCCCGTGAGGTTCGCACCCGCAGATGGAGGATGTCTGCACCCGCAGGTGGCCAGGAAGGGTCGCCCACTCAGGGGAACCCTTTCCTCCTCCCACCACCCAAGAGGGGCCTGCCCCAGGCTGACCTGGAATTCACTATGTGGTCGCAGGCTGGCCTCAATCTCATGGCAATCCTACCTCTAAAGGTGTCCCTTGCCCGGGGGAGGGGAGTGGGGCATTCCTTTAATCCCAGTACTTGGGAGGAGGCAGAGGATCACCATAAATTCAAGGACACACTGAGATTACATAGTGAATTCCAGGTCAGCCTGAGCAACAGTGTAACCCTACCTCAAAAAATAAATAAACCGGGCGTGCTGGCACACGCCTTTAATCCCAGCACTTGGGAGGAAGAGGTTAGGAGGATCGCCATGAGTTCAAGGCCACCCTGAGACTCCATAGTGACGTCCAGGTCAGCCTGAGCTACAGTGAGACCCTACCTCGAAAATCAAAATAAATAAATAAAACAGGGCATGGTGGCCCATAATTTTAATTCTAGCACTTGGGAGGCAAAGGTAAGAGGGCTGCCATGAGTCAGCGTGGGCTAGAGTGAAACCCTGCCTCAAAAAAAAAAAAAAAAAAGATAATGGGCAGGGTGTGGTAGCCTGGGCCTTTAGTCCTGGCACTGTGGAGGCAGAGGTAAAGGATCTCTGTGAGTCAGAGGCCATCCTGGGACTACAGACTGAATTCCAGGTCAGCCTAGGCTAGGGTGAGACCCTACCTGGAAACAATAAAAGACCCAATCCAACGAACAAAATTTTATTTTCCTCAAGTTTGCATTGACTTCAGGGGAAAAAAAAAAAATCTTAAACCAGGTGTGGTAGCACATGCTTTTAAACCCATCATTCAGGAGACAGAGGTAGTAGGATCACCATGAGTTCAAGGCCAGCCTGAGCTGCAGCAAGACCCTAACTCACATAAAGAAAAAAAACTTGAAATGATTTAGCCGTTAAGGTATTTGCCTGCAAAGCCTTAACATGGTTTGATTCCACAGGACCCACGTATGCACAAGGTGCACAAGGTGGCGCAGGCATCTGGAGTTCTTTGCAGTGGCTAGAGGCCCTGGCGTGCCCATTCTCTTTTTCTTTTTTCTTTTTTTTGGTTTTTCGAGGTAGGTTCTCACTCTAGCCCAGGCTGACCTGAAATTCACTATGGAGTCTCAGGGTGGCCTCGAACTCATGGCAATCCTCCTACCTCTGCCTCCCGAGTGCTGGGATTAAAGGCGTGCACCACCACGCCTGGCCCCATTCTCTTTCTATCTGCCTCTTCCTGTCTCTCTCTCAAATAAATAAAATGAAAAAAAAATAAAAGTCAATGCAGGGCTGGAGAGATGGCTTAGCGGTTAAACGCTTGCCTGCAAAGCCTAAGGACCCCAGTTCAAGACTTGATTCCCCAGGACCCATGTTAGCCAGATGCACAACATGGCGCACGCATCTGGAGTTTGTTTGCAGTGGCTGGAAGCCCTGGTGTGCCCATTCTTTCTCTGCCTCTTTCTATATTGCTCTCAAATAAAATAAACACACACGCACACACAAACTCAATGCAGGGCTGGAAAGGGCTTACTGGTTAAGGCGCTTGCCTGCAAAGCCAAAGGACCCAGGTTCCATTCCCCAGGACCCACATAAGCCAGATGCACAAGGGAGCGCATGCATCTGGAGTTAGTTTGCCTTGGCTGGAAGCCCTGGCTCATCCATTCTCTCTCCACGTGCTTATTTCTCTCCTCTCTCTCAAATAAATAAATTTCTTAAGAAGTCAATACATTTATTTTGGTTTTGTTTTTCGAGGTAGTGTCTTGCTCTAGCCCTCCTGACCTGGATACAGTCTCAGATTGGTCTTGAGCATACAACGATCCTATCTCAGCCTCCCATGTGCTGGGATTAAAGGTCCCATCGCAAAGGGGACACACGTGTCTGGAGTTCGTTTGCAGTGGCTGTAGGCTCTGGCACGCCCATTCTCTATCTCTTTCTCTATAAAAATATAAAAACTGGACATGGTGGCACACGCCTTTAATCCCAGCACTCAGGCGGCAGAGGTAGGAGGATCACTGTGAGGTCGAGGCCACCCTGAGACTACATAGTAAAATCCAGGTGATCCTGGGCTACAGATAGACCCTACCTCAAAAAACCAAAAATAAAATAAAATATATATAAACGCCCGCACCTCCATGCCAAGCCAGGTTTAAAAAAAAAAAAACAAAAAAAACTTTAGAGTAAATTGGACAGGAGGCTTGGAATCCTGGTGAGGCCCTGACAGGCCTTGAACTTGGATCCTTCTGCCTGGGCCTACTGAGCAGCTAGGACCTACAGGTATGACTCACCTGCCGGTGAGATGCTCCGGGATCAGCGCCCCAGGAGCGCCCCAGCCACCACCGCGAGGTCTCGGCACAGCAGATGACCGCACTCGGTTCAGCTCGGCTCCAGCCCTCCGGGACCGCTCTACGGCCCGCCCAGCTTACCTGCGCCAGGTAGAGCAGCGGCCGAGGCTGGAAGCGTTGCAGCAAAGCGCTCAATGCCCAGTAAAGCAGGAAAAGCCGCGGTGACAGGTGGGAAGTGGGCGAGCCCGGGAAGCCTGGCCCCGCCCTCAGGGATGAGGGCCTAGTGTGCTTCAAGGGATCACTTAGGTCGCATTGTCAGGGACTCTGGGTTAGTTTAGCTCCTTGTAGAGTTTGTGTTTAGCATGCGTGAGGTTCTGGTTCACTCCCCATCACCAAAAGGTAAAAAAATAAATAAAGGCGTGGTGGCGCACGCCTTTAATCCCAGCTCTTGGGAGTCAGAGGTAGGAGGGTTGCCTTGAGTTCAAGGCCACCCTGAGACTACATAGTGAATTCCAGGACCTCAGAAAAGAAAAAGAAAAAAATTAAAAATACAGGAAAGATGGGTTAGCGGTTAAGGCATTTGCCTGTGAAGCCTAAGGACCCAGGTTCCATTCCCCAGGACCCTCCTAAGCCAGAAGCACGGGGTGACACATGCGTCTGGAGTTTGTTTGTGGAGGCAGGAGGACATGGAGCACCCATTATCTCTCTATCTGCCTCTTTCTTAAATAAAAATAAAGTTAAAGCTGGGCGTGGTGGCCCACGCCTTTAATCCCAGCATTTGGGAAGTAGAGGTAGGAGGATCACCTTGAGTTCAAGGCCACCCTGAGACTACATAGTGAATTCCAGCTCAGCCTGAGCTCCAGTGAGACCCTACCTCGAAAAACCAAAATAAATAAATAATTTAAAAAATGTATTGTCAGTCCTGGCTTGTTTGGCACAAACCTGTAACTCAGCACTAGGAAAGCTGATGCAAAATCGCCTGTTTAACCTAAGAAAAATAAAATAAAACTTCATAGCCCGGAGCGTTGACACATGCCTTTAATCTCAGCACTTGGGAGGCAGAGGTAGGAGGATTGATGGTTGTGACTTCAAGGCCACCCTGAGACTACGTAGTGAATTCCAGGTCAGTCTGGGCTAGAGGGAGACCCTACCTCAAAAAATTAAAAATTAAATTAAAAATAAAAAGATTGGGGCTGGAGAGATGGCCAGTGGTTAAGGCACTTGTTCCCCAGTAACCCCTTAAAGGCAGACGCACAGGTGGTGCAGACATCTGGAGTTTGCAGTAGCTGGAGGCCCTGGCGCTCCCAGCACAACACACCCACCACACAGCTTCTTCAAGCTTTTAGATTTTTACTATCAAATTGTTGTTTTGGGGGTCAGGGTGTCATAGTAGCGCGGGGCGATCTTCTATGAAGACCTCCATAATTTACTGGGGGTCACGTGATGATGTTGATGAGGGAGTGGTTAGATTAGAAATGGAAGGAGAAATCAGGTCTTTGAAATGCAAAGGACACCATCCGCTCTCAGGAACTGAGGAGGGTCAAAGGGCAAATTCTTCCTCTTTGTACAAAACATGCCCTCAGAGTGGGTGGTAGGTACTATGGGCAGTGAATGCATGGGTCTGCCCTAACTTTGAACCCCAGGCACTAAGAGAATCTAATATTTGCAGAATAATGGAATGGGAGATGATTGATGGATAGAGAGGTACAGTTGGACTAGAGTCTCGTGTAGTTGACAACAATTAGTTGAATATATCAAAATAACTAGTGGAGAGGTTTTGAATGTTCCCAAAACAAAGAAATAATAAAGGTTCTACAGGCATAGAAGATTCCGTACCCTGGGGTTGGGGTATAGCTCTGATGCACAGTGATTGCCTGCAAGCATAAAACCCTGGGTTCATGCAGGGCGCGGTGGCTCATGACTTTAATCCCAGTACTTGGGAGGCAGAGCTAGGAGGATCACTGAGAGTTCAAAGCCACCCTGAACTATATAGTGAATTCCAGGTCACTCTGGGCTAGAGTGAGACCCTACCTTGTAAAACAACAACAACAAAAAAAGCCCTGGGTTCAATCCCCAGCAATATAAAATAATTAGTCAGGTGTGGTGGCGCACTCCTTTAATCCCAGCACTTGGAGGCAGAGGTAGAAGGATTGCTTTGGGTCCAAGGCCACCCTGAGACTAGAGTGAATTCCAGGTCAGCCTGAGCTAGAGACTCCACCACAAAAAAAAAAAAGAAAAGAAAAGAAAAAGAAGGAGTGAAGCTGGAGAGATGACTTAGTGGTTAAGGTATTTGTCTGTGAAGCCTAAGGACCCGGGTTTGATTCTCCAGTACTCACTTAAACCAGATGCACGAAGTTGTGCATGTGTCTGGAGTATATTTGCGGTGGCTGAAGGCCCTAGTGCGCCCATTCTCTCTATCTGCCTCTCTCTCTTTGTCGCTCTCTTTCTCTCCAATAAATAAATTTTAAAAGTTACAATAAATAAGGCCAGGCATGGTGGCGCATGCCCTTAATCCCAGCACTTGGGAAGCAGAGGTAGGAGAATTGCTGTGAATTCGAGGTCACCCTGAGACTACATAGTGAATTCCGGGTCAGCCTGGGCCAAAGTGAGACCCTACCTCAAAAAGAAAAATTACAATAAATTATAAAAAAGGAAAGAGGCTAGAGAGATGGCTTAGTTGTTAAGGTGTTTCCTGCAAAGCCAAAAGGTCCTTGGTTCGATTCCCCAGGACCTACATAAGCCAGGTGCACAAGATGGCACATGCGTCTGGAGTTTATTTGTATGAGTTCCAGGTCAGCCTGGGCTAGAGTGAGACCCTGCCTTGAACAAACAAGGGCTGGAGAGATGGCTTAGTAGTTAAGGTTCTTGCCTTCAAAGCCAAAAGACCCAGGTTCAATTTCCCGGTGCCCATGTAAAGCCAGATGGCGCAATCATCTAGAGTTTATTTGCAGTAGCTAAAGGTCCTGGTGCACTCATTCTCTCTCTCTCTCTAGTAAATAAAGTATTTTAAAAAATGTTTTTTTAGCTGGGGGTGGTGGCGCACACCTTTGATCCCAGCACTCGGGAGGCAGAGGTAGGAGGATCGCTGTGAGTTCAAGGCCACCCTGAGACTACAGAGTTAATTCCAGGTCAGTCTGGACCAGAGTGAGACCCTACCTCGAAAACCCCAAAAAAAAAGAAGAAAAAAATTTTAAAGAAAGCAAGGCATGGTGGTGCAGGTAGACATAGGAGAATTGCCCTGAGCCCCAAGTTACCCTGAGTCTATATAGTGAATTCCACGTCAGCCTGGGCAACAGTGAGACCCTACTTCAAGAAAAAAAAAAGGTGTGGTGGCACACGCCTTTAGTTCCAGGGCCAGGGAGGCAGAGGTGGGAGGTTTGCCGTGAGTTCGAGGCCATTCTAAGATTACATAGTGAATTCCAGGTCAGCCTTGGCTAGAGACACTACCTCAAAAAAATAAAAATAAATAAATAAAATAATAAATAAACCAACAAAACAATGATGCTGAACATGGTGACACACACATTTAATCCCAGCTTGGGAGGCAGTGGTAGGAGGATTGGATTGCTGTGGGTTCGAGGCCACCCTGAAACTACGTGGTGAATTCCAGGTCAGCCTGGGCTAGAGTGAAACCCTGCCTCGAAAAAACAAGAATAAAACAAAACAAAACAAAGAAGACACCTTTAATAGGTTGATATTGTATGTATGTAAGTACAATGATTGAGAAGGGAGGTAATATGATGGAGAATGGAATTTCAAAGGGGAAAGTGTCAGGGGGGAGGGAGGGAATTACCATGGGATTTTTTTTATAATCATGGAAAATGTTAATAAAAATTAAAAAAAAAAAAGATACCTCATGTCAAAGAATAAGGTGAACTGGAGACTGGAGAGATGGCTTAACAGTTAAAGTGCTTGCCTCTAAAGCCAAAAAACCCAGGTTCAATTTCCCAGGACCCACATTAGCCAGATGTACAAGGTGGCACACGCGTCTGGAGTTCATTTGCAGTGGTTGGAGGCCCTGACATGCCCATTCTCACTCTACCTCTCTCTCCCAAATAAATAAATAAAAATATTTTTTAAAAAGCAATAACCCTTTGAAAGACTGGGTTGTGAAACAAAGTGAATGAGAGTAAACCGCTCTGAGCACTTGGGAAGGCGGTGAGGGTGAAAGACGCCCTCAGCTCAGACCTCTGCATCCCCAGGCCGAAGGAGCCTAGGCTGGCTGCAAAGAGGAAACGCTGCGGCTGAGCTCCATGGACACACAGTCCAGTGTGAGGTCAGCAAGAGGCCGGACCTGGCCCTGCAGATCTTGGCTTTCCTCATGGGGATGATGGTTAGGGTTTTGAGAGGATTAGTGAAAGTTTACACTGGGGTGTAAATGAGAAAATGAGACCATGTTTCTTTGTCTCTTTTTTTTTTTTTTCCCCCCCTTTTGGTTTTTCGAGGTAGGGTCTCACTGTAGCTCAGACTGACCTGGAATTCACTATGTAGTCTCAGGGTAGCCTTGAACTCATGGCGATCCTCCTACCTCTGCCTCCTGAGTGCTGATATTAAAAGTATGCACCACCATGCTTGGCTGAGATCATGTTCCTTAACTGGAGACCCCCCTGCATTCTCTCATTGGCTGCGCAGTCTTGCGTGCTTGGTATTAGGGGTCCTAGAGGTGTATGGAAGTCCTGGCCACACTGTGCTTTGTGGCTTTGAGGATCTTTCTGGGGGAGCCACTTCCTTCCGAGATCATTTCACAGGAGCAAGGGCTGGGCAGATGGCTCAGCAGTTAAAGGCTCTCAGAGGGGCCAGATAAACAAGGAACTGATACGGTGTGAATGCCCATTACAGATTATACCCGGAGAGGGAATTCTAACCGGGAAATCCACTTATTTTAAGGCTGAATGTCAGTTAGGAGGGTAGCTCACTGCAGCATGTGCTTAGGACATGTGGTAGACTGCGTCAGATGTCCCCCATAAACTCATGTGTTTTGAATGTCTCAGCCTCAGCTGATGGCAATTTGGTAGGTGGAGCCTGGCTGGAGGAGGTGTGTTGTTGGGGGCAGGCTTAGGGATGGTATAGCCAGCTGCCCCTGGCCAGAGCTCTGCTCACTCTCTTGCTGCTGTCTTCCACCTGCTGCGGCAAGAAGTGATGCCCCACCTCTGCTCTGGGGCCACCCTTCCCCCGCCATCATGAAGCGTGCCCTGGAGACTCTAAGCCGGAATAAACCATTTCCTCCCATCAGCTGCTTTTGGCTGGGTGTCTTGTCCCATCAACCGGAAGGTAACTAACCCCAACAGTATTGAGGGGCCCTAGGCTTGATTTTTTTTCCGGCACCAAATAAATAATGAAATGCACGGTAGTTGTGGTGGCAAGCTCTTCCGTGACACTGGTCCAGAGGCTGAAGTAGCCGAACCCAGATCTGGCCCTTCTCTGGGCGCTGCTGCTCTCTGCCGAGCTGGGGGCAGTGAGGGAGGGCTGGTGAGAAGGTGGTGATCTGGAGAAACAGCACTGAGCCCTGTGTGGAGTCCCTGTCCCTTCATCTGCCCCTCGGGCTGGTTTATAGACACTCAGAGTTTAAAAGGACACCCAGAAACCTGGCCAAGATCCCTGTCACTCCGCGCTCAGGGCTGCACCGAGGGTGTCCATTCATGGCCTGCACAATGTGGACAGTCAGAGTTGCAGGGGAATGTGACCCACAAATCTGAATAAGTTTGGAACAGTCCGCGAAGGACGTTTGTTTTTGTGTTGTTTTGTTTGTTTCGAGGGTCTCACTCTAGCCCAGGCTGACCTGGAATTCATTCTGTAGTCTCAGGGTGGTCTCGAACTCACGGCAATCCTCCTACCTCTGCCTCCTGAGCGCAGTGATTAAAGGCGTGCGCCACCATGCCTGGATGAACTTTTTTTTTTTTTTTTTGACATAATGAAGATTGAACCGAGTTCTTGTTGTGCCAGTGAACTCTAGCCCCACATCCTCAGCCCTATTTCCACTCCGCCGGCCCACCCCGTGCTGGAGATACAGACCTTGTTGCTGGTCCAGTGATAGCCCCCGATCTACATCTTAATCCCCCCTCCCCCCGCCACACAAGATCTTTTTTGTGGTAGGGTCTCACCGTAGCCCAGGCTGACCTAAAACTCACTCTGTGGTTCCAGGCTGACCTTGAACTCACAGCAATCCTCCTACCTCTGCCTTCTGAGTGCTGGGATTCAAGGAGTGTTTCACCCCACCTCGCCCTTAACCCCATTTTTACCTTTTGACTTTTGAGAACCTATTGAGCTGCCAAGTCTAGCCTTGAATTTACTCAATGGCACAGGCAGGTCTTAAACTTACTTCCTTTTTTTTTTTTGGTTTGTTTTTCAAGGTAAGGTCTCCCTCTAGCCCAGGCTAACCTGGAATACACTAGTCTCAGGGTGGCCTCAATCTCATGGCAATCCTACCTCTGCCTACTGGGTGCTGAGATTAAAGGCGTACATTACCACACCTGGTTTACTTTCTTCTTGAAAATTTTTGAGGGAGTGTGTATGAATATGGACATGCTAAGGCCTCCCTTGCCAGTACAAACTCCAGATGCATGTGTATCTGGCTTTACATGGGTACTGGGAAATCAAACCTGAACCATCAGGCTTTGCAAGAAATTACCTTTAAATTCTAAGCCATTTATTTCTCCAGCCCCGAGGCCTTGAAATTTCTAAACCTCCCCAATAACTAGGATTACAGGCCTGTGTCACTAATCCCATCTAAAGGACAGTTTATAGTAATGTCTTACTATATGTGTTTGTGTGTGTGTGTATGTGTGTGTGTGTGTGTGTGTGTGTGTGTGTGTGTAGTGTATGTATATATAATAAGTTCAGGGTTATTGGGAAATAACTAGAATGAGACTCTGCCTCAAAATTACTTGAGAAAGAGATTGGGCATGCAAATTCCAGATTCATGTGCCACCTTGTGCATCTGGCTTATATGGGGACCACAGAATTGAACCTGGTTCCTTGGATTTTGCAGGTAACTGCCTTTACCACTAAACCATCTCTCCAGCCCCCCATCCTTTCTTTTTTTCTTTTTTCTTTTTTTTTGATTTTTTTTTTTGTTTTGTTTTGTTTTTCGAGGTAGG
This sequence comes from Jaculus jaculus, assembly GCF_020740685.1. Classification (NCBI taxonomy): domain Eukaryota; kingdom Metazoa; phylum Chordata; class Mammalia; order Rodentia; family Dipodidae; genus Jaculus; species Jaculus jaculus. The sequence goes on along the minus strand of NC_059113.1, from coordinate 6,336,765 downwards.
GTCTCACTCTAGCCCAGGCTGAGCTGGAATTCACTATGGAGTCTCAGGGTGGTCTCGAACTCACAGCGATCCTCCTACCTCTGCCTCCCAACTGCTGGGAATAAAGGTGTGTGCCACCATGCCCAGCCCATCCTTTCTTTATTGTGGCTTTGTGTTGGGAGAATTGACCCTTCCTGGATATCAAGGTTTTGTTTACTTATTTATTTATTTTAGTTTTTCAAGATAGGGTTTCGCCCTTGCCCAGGCTGACCTGGAATTCACTATGTAGTCTCAAGGTGGCCTTGAACTCATGGCGATCCTCCCACCTCTGCCCCCAAGTGCAAGTGCTGGGATTAAAGGTGTGTGCCACCACGCCCAGCTTGTGTTTACTTATTTTTATTTTTTATATTTTAAGATATATTTTATTTTTGTTTATTTATTTGACAGAGAAAGAGGGGGAGAGAGAGAGAGAGAGAGAGAGAGAATGGGCATGTCACAGCCTCCAGCCACTGCAAGCAAACTCTAGATGTGTATGCCCCCTGTGCATCTGGCTAATGTGGGTCCTGGGGAATCAAACCTGGGTCCTTTGGCTTTGCAGGCAAATGCCTTAACTACTATGCCATCCCTCCAGCCCTGTTTTTTATATATTTACAAGGGAAGAAAGACACAGGGAATAAGAGCACCAGGGCCTCTAACCACTGCAAATGAACTCCAGATTCATGTGTCACTCTGTGCATCTGGCTTTATGTGAGTGTTGGAGAATTGAACCCAGGTAGTTAGGTTTTGCAGGCAAGTGCCTTGATGGATGAGCCATCTTTCCAGCCTCCAGGTTTTCAGGATTTTTTGGTGAGAGGAGGTCGCTGAAGAGATGGTTTAGAGGTTAAGACTCTTGCCTGCAAAGCCAAAGGACTCAGGTTCAATTCCCCAGGATCCAATGGTAAGCCAGATGCAAAAGAGGGTACATGCATCTGGAGTTAGTTTGCAATGACTAGAGGCCCTGGTGCACCCAAATTCTCTCTCATTCTCTCTCTCTCTCTCTCTCTCTCTCTCTCTCTCTCTCTCTCTCTATATATATATATATATATATATATATATATATATATATATATATAATCTGCCTCTTTCTGTCTCAAATAAATAAATAATAATAATAAAATTATGCTTTGCAGACAAGTGCCTTAACTGCTGAGCCATCTCTCTAGTTCCAGTTTACAGGGTTTTTTTTTTTCTTTTTTAATGAGAATAACTTTTTTATTTTTTTTATTTTTATTTACTTATTTGACAGCGACAGAGAGAAAGATATATATATATACATATATATACATATATATATATATGTATATATAGAGAGAGAGAGAATGGGCACACCAGGGCTTCCAGCCACTGCCAAAGAACTCCAGACGTGTGCACTCCCTTGTGCATCTGGCTCACATGGGTCCTGGGGAATCGAGCCTTGAACTGCTGTGGTGGCGCACGCCTTTAATCCCAGCACTCGGGAGGCAGAGGTATGAGGATTGCCGTGAATTCGAGGCCACCCTGAGACTACATAGTGAATTCCAGGTCAGCCTGGGCTAGAGTGAGACAACTCCCCCGAAAAAAATAAGGGCTGGAGATATGACTTAGTGGTTAAGGTGTATGCCTGAAAAGCCTAAGGACCCAGGTTTTATTTTCTAGGTCTCACGTAAACCAGAGGTACATGAAGGCACATGTGTCTGGAATTTGTTGGCAGTGGCTGGAGGCTCTGGCGTGCCCATTCTCTCTCTCTTTCTCCCTTTCTCTGTCTCAAATAAATAAATAAATAAATAAATGAATGAATCTTTAAAAAAATAATAAATAAAAATTAAAAACCAAAAAAGAGGGCTGGAGGGACAGTAGAGATGGCTTAGCGGCTAAGGCATTTACCTGCAAGCCAAAGGATTCAGGTTCAATTCCCCAGAACCCACATAAACCAGAACACAAGGGGGCGCTCACATCTGGAGTTCATTTGCAGTGGCTGGAGGCCCTGGTGTGCCCATTCTCTCCCTCTTTAAAATAAATAACTTACATTTTTAAAAATATTAGGCAGGTGTGGTGGTGCACGCCTTTAATCCCAGCACTCAGGAGGCAGAGGTGGAAGGATCGCTGTGAGTTCAAGGCCACCCTGAGACTACATAGTGAATTCCAGGTCAGCTTGGGCTAGAGTGAAACCCTGCATCAAAAAAAAAAAAAAAAGAGGGCTGGAGAGATGATGTAATGGTTAAGGTGCTTGCTTGCAAAGCCAAAAAACCCAGATTTGATTCCCCAATACCCACATAAGCCAGATGCCCAAGGTGGCACATGTATCTGGAGTTTGCATGTAGCTGCTGAAGGCCCTAGCACACCCATGCTCCCTTGCTTGCTCTCTCTCCCTGCCTCTATCTATTGCTCTCAAATAAATAAAGAATTTTTTTTTTAAAGAAGAAGAAAGTAGCAGGGTGTGGTGGCACACACCTTTAATCCCAGCATTCAGGAGGCAGAGGTGGAAGGATCTCTGTGAGTTCAAGGACACCCTGAGACTACATAGTGAATTCTAGGTCAGCCTGGGCTAATGTGAGACCCTACCTCAAAAAAAAAAAAAAAAAAACAGCCAGGTGTGGTGATGCACGCCTTTAATCCCAGCACTCAGAAGGCAGCGGTAGGAGGATTGCTAAGAGTTCAAGGCCACCCTGAGACTACATAGTGAATTCCAGGTCAACCTGGGCTACAGTGAGACCCTACCTCGGGGGGGGGGGGGGCTGTAAGTGTATATGTATATAAATGTGTGTATATATGTGTGTATGTGTGAGATTTGACAGAGAGGGAGAGAGAAAGAGAGAGGCACAGGTAGAGAGAATGGGTGCACCAGGGCTCCAGCCACTCCAAATGAACTCCAGAGGCATGCACCACCTTGTGCATCTGGCTTATGTGGGTCCTGGGGAATCGAACTTGGGTCCGTAAACTTCTCAGGCAAGCGCCTTAGCCACTAAGGGAGTGAAGGAATATTTTGTCCTCTTCCAGGAACAAGTAGGCACTTGCCAGCGGTGACTGCTGCTGACCCAAGGAGGTGCTGAGCGTGGCTTCATACTCAGTCGGTTACGGAATCGGATGAGACCAGCTGCAGTTTGGGTGGAACTCGACTGGACAGACTGTCACAGGGGCCAGTCACTTCCTGTGCTGTCAAGACATCACTCTGGCTACCGGTGCAATCTGAGAGTGAATCTGCTTGTCCCTGGAAGGTATCCCAGTGTCCGTCAGAAGAAAGCCCACTTCAGTGCAGGCCTTCTTTCCCAGCTGGATGGCGCTGGAAAAGGCCTTGGCCAATCTCCAGGCAGAATCCAAATGTCAGATCTGTCTGGGTGAAATGACAGACCCTGTCACGATCGAATGTGGCCACAACTTCTGTTCCACGTGCATCACGCAGTCCTGGGCAGATCTGGAAGGCAGGTTCCCCTGTCCCGTGTGCCGCTACCAGTGCCAGAAGAGCCCGCTCACGGGCAACCTGCAGCTGCGGCGGATCCTTGCCAGGGCCAGGCAGCTGCACGGGCAGCTGAGCAAGACCCAGGAGGAGAAGCCACAGTGCGAGAAGCACGGCCGGGCCCTGACCCTTTTCTGCGAGCAGGACCTGGAGCTGCTGTGCGCGCTGTGCCCGTGGCTGCCGGCCCACCGGGGCCACCCCGTGAGGCTCATCGAGGAAGCCGCCTCCCAGCACCGAGCGAGGCTCCACGGTTACATGCAGGCTCTGAACAGGCAAGAGGCGGAGCTTCAGGATGCGCTCGCCGCTCAGGCCCGACGCCAGGCGCAGCTGCAAGAGACCATGGAGAGCGAGAGGACGAAGCTGTGCTCCGAGTGCAAGCAGCTGAAGCAGCTGGTGGACCGGGAGCAGCAGGCGGTGCTGTCCAGGCTGGGGAGGGAGGAGCGGGAGATGGTGCAGAAGCTGCGCGGCTGCACGAGGCGGTTCGCGCAGCACGTGTCGGCGATGGAAGCGCTGCTCGCCGAGGCGTCGGAGAAGAGCGTGACGCCCGACGTGGAGCTGCTGATGGGCGTCGGGAGCCTCTTCCGCAGGTGCGAGGACGTGCAGCCCCCCGCCTTCTATCTATTCAAGTTCACGAGGCACGGGTATTGCCTGCCTCCCCGGTTCTCCACGCTGCAGGCAATTAGACAGAAGTTTCGCGAAGCGATTACTCTGGATCCCGAAACGGCAGCTCCTCCCCTGCTCGTCTCCGGGGATAGGAAGTCCGTGCGCTGCTGCTTGAAGCCCGGGCGAGGCGGCCCCGGGAGCCCAGCGCGCCCCGAGCGCTGCGCCGCCGCCGCCGCCGCCGCCGCCGCCGTCCTGGGCGCGCAGAGCTTCGGCGCCGGGCGGCACTACTGGGAGGTGCGGGTGGGCGACAAGGCCGAGTGGGCCGTGGGGCTTTGCAAGGACCCCGCTGGGGACGGGGACGGGCGCCCGAGTCGCCGCTGGGTGCTTCGGCGGCGGGGCGGCGCCTACGTGGCTGAGCACACGGTCTCCGTCGCGCTTGAGCTCGCCGAGAAGCCCAGCAGGATTGGCATCTACCTGGACTACGAGCTGGGTGTGATTTTCTTCTACAACCTGAGTGACAGGACTCACATCCATTCTTTCAGGGATAAGTTTTCAGAAGCACTGAGGCCTTATTTCCACGTTGGAGAGGATTCCAAACCTCTGTCCTTCCAGTGACAGAAGGATGAGCTCCTTGTGACATTGCTTTCCTCCTCTTCCCTTCCCTTGCCTTCCTCCACATCCCTTCCATCGCCTTTCCTGCCCTTCCCCTACCTTGTCCTAAAACTGACCATGCAGTCCAAAGTGGCCTCCAAGCCTTCTGAAAGCTGGGGATTTCTTCAGCCATCATGCCCAGCTAACAGCTTTTACGAACACTTCTATAACTTAGGCCAGTAAGGGAAATTTATGCTTTTCATTTTGTTTTAATAATGACAGGTGCTGTGGATTCATAGATGTGGACATCAACTGCCATGTGTTTCTGAAATTTTAAGAGTATAAAAATGTAATTTTAAGCAACTCAATTAGCCCAGTCAGCACATCATGGAACTCTGAAGACGGTAATTTTACAACTTTGAGCATGAGCATATTTGACTTGCCTACGTATGCATTTACCAGTTTCATTAGCACTTGAGACATTCCAGGTGATAGAGAACAAATCATCAAAATTGGAAAACCCAACGAAAGTACATGCCTCATAGTATACAAATGTTAGTTGGGTCACGAGCTAAACACACCATGGTTATGCAGTTTTAACATAGGGGGGAAATCTAGTTGAAGGATGGACAGAAACTGCATCATGTGCAAACTTCTGTCAATTTTAAATACGTTTCATAATTGTTTAAATAAAATAATTACAAAAAAATTAAATATATATTTTCACTGTTTTTCAAGTTTTTCACCTTTGAAACTCCACTCTCCATCATATCCCCTCCCCCCTCTCAGTCAGTTTCTCTTCTTGGAAGGTGTGATAGAGATAATTCAATGCTGAGCACTCCTCTATCACTTCTCAGCACCGTGATGCCTTTTGAGTCATCCCAAGGTCACCACCATCTGAAAAGAGAAGGTTCTCTAACTAAAAGTGGGAGTAGTCTTAATTTATGGGTGTGAACATTGGGAGAAGTGCTCACCATGGGCTGGAGAGATGGCTTAGTGGTTAAGGTGCTTGCCTGCAAAGCCAAAGGACCCACACAAGCCAGATGCACAAGGTGGCACATGCATCTGGAGTTCGTTTGCAATGGCTTGAGGCCCTGGTGTACCCATGTCTCTCTCTCTCAAATAAATAAAAATGGGACTGGAGAGATGGCTTAGTCCCTGCAAAGCCAAAGTACGTAAGTTTGATTCCCCATGACCCATGACATAAGCCAGATGCAAAGTGATGCATGTATTTGGAGTTTGTAGTGGCTGGAGGCTCTGGCACACCTATTCTCTATCTTTCAAATGAATAAATAAATTACAATTTTAAATTCAAAATTTTTAAAAAGTTCTCACTGGGCAGTTTGCTGAGCATAATATGTGCATTTAAGGCAGACACCAGCAGGTGTTACACCCTAGGGCTCATGACTTCCCTTTAATAGGTTTTCAGTATCAGGCATGTATTCCCTCTCATGGAGTGGGCCTCCAGTCCAATTAGAGAGTAGTTGGTTTACCCCATAACAGACATGCCACTATTGCTCATTTGGCCTGGTTGGCCAAACTTTAGGCTTGCAGTGTCCACTGTGGTTTATCTTCACTGATGACTTCTGTCTCCCATAGGACTGCATGCAGTATAGCTTTTTCCAGCTTTCTGTCAGCTAGTCTATTTTTTTTAAATATTTTATTTTTTTTGCAAGCATAGAGAGAAAAGAGGCAGAGAGGATGGGCATGCCAGGGCCTCTTGCCACTGTGAACAAATTCCAGATGAAGGCACCACTTTGTGTATCTGGCTTTATGTGGATAGTAGGGAATCAAACCCAGAGTGTTAGGCTTCACAAAGTGTCTCAACCACTGATCCAGCTCTCCAGCCCCTGCGTCTAGTTTTATGTGAGTGCTGGAAAATTGAACCAGGGCCAACAGACTTTGTAAGTGTCATTAGCCACTGAGCAATCTTCCTAGCCTAGGGGGTTGTTTTTAAAGACAAGATCTTGCTATATAGCCTAACGTTATATAAAAAAATGGCTAGAAGCTGGGCAGGGTGGCGCACGCCTTTAATCCCAGCACCTCGGAGGCAGAGATCAGAGGATCACCATGAGTTCTGGTGTATCTTTGAGATATAAGAGGTCTTTTGTTGGTGGGGGGAGAGAGAGGGTTTGACATAAGGTCTTACTCTAGCTTAGACTGACTGGAATTCACTATGTAGTCTTAGGGTGGCTTGGAACTCATTCATGGCAATCCTCCTACCTCTGCCTTCTAAGTAGTGAGATTAAAAAGGTGTGTGCCACCATGCCAGGCATAAGAGGTCTTTTTATTTTTACTTTTTCATTTATTTGTGACAGAGGAGAGAGAGTGAGAGAGAGAGAGAATGGGTAGGCAAGGGCCTCCAGCCACTGCAAATGAACTCCAGACACATGTGCCACCTCATGCATCTGGTTTACAATAGGTAGTCTCAGGGTGGCCTTGAACTCTCAGCAATCTTCCTACCTCTGCCTCACAGTGCTGGGATTAAAGGCATACACCACCATGCCTGGCTCCTATTTTTTTATTTTTTGGTTTTTCAAGGTAGGGTCTTGCTGTAGCCCAGGCTGACTTGGAATTCACTGTGTAGTCTCAGGGTGGCCTCAGGAACTCTTCCTACCTCTGTTTCCTGAGTGCTGGGATTAAGGGTATAGGCCGTCATCCCCAGCTAAGAGAACTGGTTTTTTGTTTGTTTGTTTCGAGATAGGGTCTCACCCTAGGTCAGGCTGACCTGGAATTCACGATGTAGTCTCAGGGTGGTTTTGAAATCATGTCAATCCTCCTATTTCTGCTTCCCAAATGCTGGGATTAAAGGCGTGTGCCACCATGCCCAGAAAGAAGTCTCTCTTTTAAAATGTTAGTAAAGCCAGGTGTGATGGCCTACACTTTTAATCCCAGCATTTGGAAGGAAGATAGAGGAGGTTCCTTGTGACTCTGAGGCCAGCCTGGGACAATGCTAAGGACAGATTGAGTTCCAGGTCAGCCTGGGCTAGAGTGGGACCCCCACCTCAAACAAAAAAGTAATAGTAATGGAGCCCAGGGGGCAGTTCAGTGATAGAAGGTGGTTTAGCACACATACTCGAAGGCAGGCCCAAGCAATTTCCCTGCCTCAGTCTCCCCAGGACATGGAAATATAGGCCCAGGCAGAGAATCCTAGTCAATTAAGACAGAAAAACTGGCCTGGCGTGGTGGCACGTGCCTTTAATCCCAGCACTAAAGAGAGGTAAGAGGATCACAAAGTGGCACATGCATCTAGACTTAGTTTTCAGCGGCAAGAGGCTCTGGTTCTCTCCTTGCAAATAAATAAAAATAAAAGAACAAATGCTAACTAAATCTATTGTGGTACTTTTCTTTTTTCAAGTAAGGTCTCATTATAGCCCAGGCTGACCTGGAATTCACTATGTAGTCTCAGGGTGGCCTCGAACTCAAGGCGATCCTCCTGCCTCTGCCTCCCAAGTGCTGGGATTAAAGGCATGCACCACAATGCCCAGCTTTTTTTTTTTTTAAAAGGTCTCATTCTAGGCCAGGCTGACCTGGAATTTACTATGTAGTGTGAGGGTGGCTTTGAACTCACAGAAATCCTCCAACTTTGAATCTTATTAAATTTTTATTTGAGAGAAAGAAAGAGACAGATATGTGCATGTAAGAGAATAGGCACACTAGGGCCTCTAGCCATTGCAAACAAACTCCAGATGCATGCATCTCTTTGGCTTTACATGGGTCTCGGAGAATTGAACCTGGGTCCTTATGGCTTTGCAGGCAAGTGCCTTAACTGCTAAGCTATTTCTCCAGTCCTGAATTTTTTTTTTTTCTGCTTGTGGGATAATTCTTTTTTAATAAAGTGAGGTTTACATTGTTGGTATTTTTTTTAAAAAATGGCCATATGCAAGAAACAAACCTTTGAGGTTCAGAAATAGGGAAGTCAAGAAAAGCAGGCAACATGGACATGGGAGAGTGCAACCTCTGAGCAGGCAAAAGGACCCTCTGGAAGTACAAGCAGCTGGTGCAGCCACACCAGGATCAAGGGGCCATACAATGAATACAGTTCAGACCTTTTCATTTTAAACTCAAGTGTATCTTTAAAATGTTCTAGCACCAATTCAATGGTGCAAGCACAGGCATTATTCAGCCTAAGGGTGCATGGGATACTTGCTTTCCAAGCACACATGCTTGTACCCAGCAGCTTCCCTGGCATGAAACACATAGTGTTGGATGTTGTCTGCACATTTGGCCTCCCCTCTTGACAACCAGTACAGGGCCATTCTAGGAATCAAATAGAAGGTACCACCTGAGACCCCAGTCTGAAGACCAACAGGCAGATTTTTGACCTTCGGTGGCATTTACATATAAATAGGCATAAATAAAGCCATCAGGCACAATGAAGTCCAGGAGAACAAGGCTGCATAGCAGACATAGTGAGGGAAGTAGGGTAGGATAGATAGCTGTGCATGCCTCTGACTCTAATCCATCCCACTCTCCTGGAATGTGGAACATGATGGAGCGGAGCAGGGTCCCACACAAAACTGAAGAAAAATCCAAACACACGTACACTGTTGCCTCAGGAGTGTAGAAAAGATCATTACAAACAAAAAATTCCAAATTTAACCTTAAACCAGGTTTACTTTTTTAAGTTGTAAATGTTTCTAATATAGCAGCAAAGGATGTTTGTAGAAAAAATATACTTTTAAAAAAATAGTTGAAAAGATCTAAAGTATAAAAAGTTTAAAAATATATATCTTAAGTAAAAATATTGTCAAAACATAGAAAACTTAATTTTAGAAAGGTCATCTATCTACTTTAAAAAAGGACAGGACTCAGCTGTGGCTTGCCATCCCTATGTGACACCACCCTGACGCAACAGGGAAAATGAGCTCAGGGCTGTGAATGTCACCTGGTCCAGGCCCAAGAAGCCTTCAGTGAGCTCCAGTTCCTGGTGACAGCTTCTGTTCTGCCCTTCCCAGAGAGTGGGACAGGCCTAGCAGCTATAGCCCTTGCTAATAACAATCATCCCAAGATATTTTTAAAATCAACAAGTGAGCAGGAATGGGTTCCTGGCTGTGTGTGGGTGTGGGTACAGTACACGTGAGATGTTGTTTAGGGTGCATGACCTTGTCCTTGTCAGGGGCCTTCCCCCTCAGGTCTCCACCAGAATCTCAACCACATGGTCCAGATCCGCCAGGTCAGACTTGCAGGTGGAGCTGGGAGGTGGGGCGGCTGCAGCAAAGCCCTCCAGCCCGTTGCAGATGCCCGGCTTGGTGCCACTCATCATTCCTGTCAATACCGTGTCCAGGTCGTAGTAGGAATTGTCCACATCTGAGAAAAGTTCCTCTACAGAGCTTGGATTTTTGTTCTCCAGCGTCTCAAAGATCTGGTCCAATGACTTCTGAAAGCTTCCTCTGTTTTCCTGAGGGCTGTCCATCTCCCAAAGGCTGGCTACTCTGAGGGTTCCTTGGCCCATGTGTTGAGTTGACTGTGGGAAGTTCAGAAGCTGGGCCTTGCAAGGGGCCTTCTTCCAGTTCAGGAGCAGGGTGCTCCCCATCCGGGCCCCTCACAGTGCGACATAGGATCTCTGTAGACACCAGGCGGTCAAGAGGTGCCGGTTCTGCATTCTGGGCCACCATCCCATTCCACACACCATCCCGGCTCATCTCCTCTAGGATCTGCCGGACTGTGTTGGCGATGAGGACAGAGCGGCAGAGGTTGGGCTCCACCAGCATGTGACATAGTTGGAGCTTGACCAAGGACATGTCCAGAAGTGACTGCCGCTGCAGACTATAGGAAGGGACACTGGCAAAGCCCTCCCCACCTTCCTCCTGATCACATTTCCTCTTCAGACCTCGTGCAAACGTCATGTCCAGGCAGGCGGCTGCAGGGAGGCCGGCCTGCCCTCCCAGGAATGGCCGTGACCCGCCTGCAGGCGCTCCAACCCCGGCTTGGCTTGCAGCAGCCAAGGGAAATTCAGCTCGGGGCGGCGGCCAGAGGGGCCACGATGGGAGGGGAGGACGGCCGGGCGGGGCGGACGAGGGAGGGAGACCGAAGCGAGACCAAGAGGGCCGGAGGGAGAGCGCGGAGGGGAGAGCGGCGGGAGCGAGGACCGAGGCCGCTCCTGCTCACCGGGCCCGTCACTCGGACGCCGGCAAGAAGGCGACGGTGCAGGACGGCGGCGGAGGGAGGCCCGTCGGTCTTCGCCGCCCAGGTCACAGGCGCCAAAGGGCACGCCACCGGTCGCTCACCTACGCCGCTCCACCCTGTCCTGAATTTCCTTCCCCCAAGGTAGGGTTTCACTAGTCCAGGCTGACCAGGAATTCACTATGTAGTGTCAGGGTAGCCACAAACTCAGCGATCCTCCTGCCTCTGGATTAAAGGTGTGCGCCACCACACCCGGCTCTGACTCTCCCTTCCAGGTTCTATAATTACAGGTATATACCCCCCACCTGGCCCAACTTGTGCGTTGCTGGGATTGGGACCATCAGCCTTACGCTCAGGAAGCACCGTAGGACTCTGCACCGCAGCCTCGTGCATGCTGTGTGTTGACTCTTGACGCAGTACTCCATTACCCCCACCACACACCCGGTGACTTCCCTTACATGGGTGTGCATTGACACTCCCAGCTATTGGGAACATGAACACAGGAGCATCCCAGTTGTGACAGGCCACAGCTTTCCAGTCTCCCCCAGCAGCCAGGAAGGCAATGCTGAGACCCCATGGCAGGTGACCCCGCCAGCCTGGACAGAACAGGGCAGCTTGCTGCACCACCATCCCAGACTCCTGCAAGGCCGGCCCCGTCACCCATCCGAGCATAACAGGTGTCTCTCCACAGTCGGGGCCCCAACATCTCCCATGATAGCTCTGATGGATTATAATGTCACCCATGGGGTGGGAGGGGACTTGCCAGGCATGTGTGAGGTATTGAATTTGATTTCCAACACAAGGGAGGGACAATAGTTCCATTCACCTGTTTTCTATTAATGAATCAATATGGGCGTGATGTTTTGGAGGTTTCTTCACTGAATCAATGTGTATTGTACAAAGCATTCTTCTGTTTTTATTTATTTTATTTATTTTTTATTTTTTTTTTGGTTTTTCATAGTAGGGTTTCACTCTAGTCCAGGCTGACCTGGGATTCACCATGTAGTCTCAGGGTGACCTTGAACTGAGTGATCCTTGCCTTCCAAGTGCTGGGTTTAAAGGTGTGTGCCACACACCGGCTCCTTTTTGTTTTTATTAAGGGCAAAGTAGGGCTAGAGAGATAGTTCAGTGGTTAAGGCGCTTGCCTTGCAAAGCCTAAAGACCAGAGTTAGATTCCCCAGTACCCACGTAAAGCCAGATGCACAAGGTGATGCATGAGTCCGGAGTTGCTTTGCAGTGGCTAAAGGCCATGGCATGCCCATTCAATCCACCTCTTTCTATCACGCTCAATCTCAAACTGTTTTGAACTAGGGTCTCACTCTAGCCCAGGCTGACCTCTAGAAAGGGTGGGAGAAATCCAGCTGGAGCTGAGCTAGTAGCCTTCCCGATTAGCTGACAGGAAGCTGAAAAGTGAGTTCGAGGCCACCCTGAGACTACATGGTGAATTCCAGGTCAGCCTGGGCTAGAGTGAAACCCTACCTCCAAAACACAGACGCACACACACAAACACACACACACACACACACACCTTGGAAAGAACTATGCTACATGCAGCCCTTTGGAAGAGAAAAGGCCTCAACAGTGTTAAACAGAAGTGGACCCTGCAAGCCTTAAGATTGGCCAGACAGGCCAAATGTATCAACTGGTGCAATAGTGGCGTGCCTGTTTTCTGGAGAAGCCAGCCACTCTTGCCTGAACTGGTCTACATGAGACCTGACCTTAAAGAGAAAATAAACTGGACATAAACAGGAAGCTTAGGGAGGAGGATGACTGTGAGTTCAAGGCCAGCCTGTGTTAGAGTGAAATCCTACCTTGAGGGAAAAAAAAAATGGGATATGAAGCAAATTACTCAAAGTGACAGGTTGTGGGGAGAGCAAGGTGGTTGGTTACCAAATAGATGCAAGGAAAAACGAGATGGAACTTTTAGGGAGATCATTGGGTTTAGGGGAGTTCCTGCCTTCCACTTGGGCTGTAGAAGGAGCACCCAGGCTGCTGTCAACGCTGCGGAAAAAAGCGAGAATCCAGGACCATTTCACACAGCAAAGTGCAATTAGAACCTTTATTACCAGTACCCTCTAAAAACACCACACAGACGACAGTCACCCAGGCAGTTCATTCCCCCTTGACAATGCTGATGCTAAGAGATTTTGAAGAACATTCGATAGAGAAAAAAGGGACAAGGTCTTCTGTAAACGTGTCCGTAAAAACACACAGACAGGATCTACTGTTCAAATTATAAAAGGCGACGTCCCCCAGCTCAGAATCCAGAAACACACCGACCCGGCTCACCTCCCCTACCCCGGGCACGTTGGTGGATTGTTGGATCTGCCAGCTGCCGCCGTCGCCCGGAGCCGTGAAACCGCCCAAGCGGACCGACTGGTAGCACACACCCACGCGCCACTTCCCCGAGCCGCGCACCTCCACCTGCCAAAAGTATCTCCCACTTCTCAACGCCTCCCGAGCCGGGACAGTTACATAGTAAGGAGGCAGGACAGGGGATGCGTTGGTTTCCTCTGCTAATTTCATACTTTTCCGATCTTCGGAGATGACAACGTCAGGGGGCACATTTTGAACGTCCAATGTCACGTCTACCTGAAACGTGCTGATCAATTTTTGCAGGCTACAATAATGTGGAGGGAGACGGCAACTCTCCTTTCTTAACTCGTATGAGAAAACCTCCGGCACTTGTATGCTTTCGTAGGTATTGATAATACATCCGGCAGTTCTCAGGAAATCCATGTCTGCTTGCAAACACTTCTCTCTGATATCACTCACCATATTCCTTATTGTGGCCACGTGGGCAGACAGGAGGTTTCTGTTTTCCTTTAGTTTTTCTTTAATATCCTTCTCGTCAAGATGTAGCCTGGCCTGCATTACATCTTCTTCCCTATCCAAGAACTGCTTAAGTTCTTCAAATTCTGATTTTAATGCCTTCTTCCAATTTCTCATATTTAACCTGATCTTCATAGATCTAAAAACCTGCAACTCACACTGTATTTCAATCTCTTTGATTTGCTCCCGCAGACGTTCGGCGTAGCCTTTTAGCTTCCTCCTGTGTCGCATGGCCGCTTCTTTGATGGGCAGCGTGTCATGATGCTGGTGGTCGGAGGAGAGCCGGCACTGGGGACACAACAGCTCCAGGTCCTCCTCACAGAAGAGGTCTAGGGCCTCCCCGTGCTTCTCACACAGCTGCTTCATGTTGTTCTCCGAGGCGGGCAGCTGCTGGATAACACTGACCACCTGGCGTAACTGAGTGTTGATCCTGAGTTGACCACTGCAATGGGAGAAGCAGGTGGGACAGGGAAAGACTTCCTGTAGACCTTCCCAGCACTGGCGGATGCAGGAGTAACAGAAGTTGTGGCCACACTCAGTGGTCACGGGGTCACTCAAGTAGTCCAGGCAGATGGAGCATCCGGCCTCTGCTTGGAGCTCGGCCACGGAGAGCTCATTGGCCATCCTCGGGAGCTTGGAAGTGAGGGGCTGGAGTGCGCGCCCTCCTGAAGGCTGGCTCCGCCCCTGCGACACACGGGCCCTGCTTGCCAGTGATTCTTTCTCTGTGTGAGCAAATGGTCAGGCACTCCTAACCCTGTGCTGCTGGGCCACGTTCACACCAACCCAAGCTTGGCCACTTAGTGTCCTTTGTTGGGAGAAGGCATGGAAATAGACAACCAAGGAGGGAATTCCAGACTGGAACACCGGACAGGTCAATCAACAGGGTTTCTGTTAATATCAGCAAAGGAGAAACAAGTGTTCAGCAAAACAATAAAGAACCTACATAGCAGGCTGGAGAGATGGCTTAGTGGTTAAGGTGCTCGCCTGTGAAGTCTAAAAACCCAGGTTTGACTCCCCCAAACCCATGTAAGCCAGATGCACATGTTGAAACATGCATCCGGATCTATTTGCAGTGGCTAGAGTCCTTGGGGTTCCCCCCCACCCCCTCTAATAAATAAATATTTTAAAAAATATTTTTCAGTCGGTCATGAAAGCACATGCCTTTAATCCCAGCACTTGGGAGGCAGACGTAGGAGGATTGCTGTGAGTTTGAGGCCACCCTGGAACTACAAAGTGAATTCCAAGTCAGCCTGGGCTAGAATGAGACTCTACCTAAAAAAAAAAAAAAAAACCAAAAATTTAATTCAATTAAATAAATCTTTTGTCATCAGAACAAATCCATAAACACATCCACACACACACAAATTCACAGATAAGTATAAGATAGAATTATATATAAAACATGTACAGGGGCAGCTGGAGAGATGGCTTAGCAGTTAAGGCACTTTCTGAAAGCCTAAGGACCCATGTTCCACTCTCCGGATCCCACATAAGCCAGACACACAAGGTGATGCAAGCGCAAAGTTGTACGTGCGCACTTAGTGGCACATGTGCCTGGTGTTTGATTACAGTGTCTAGAGGCCCTGGTGCACCAATTCCCAGCTTTAAAAGTCCAGTCCGTTGGTCTTATCTTCAAAAAAAGTATGACCAGGCATGGTGGTGCACGCCTTTAATCCCAGCACTAGGGAGGCAGAGGTAGGAGAATTGCCATGGGTTCAAGGCCAGCCTGAAATTGCACAGTGAATTCCAAGTCAGCCTGAGCTACAGCGAGACCCTACCTCAAAAAATATTTATTTATTTATTTATTTATTTATTTGACAGAGAAAGAGGGAGAGAGAGAGAATAGGTGAGCCAGGGACTCCAGCCACTGCAAATGAACTCCAGACGTGTGTGCCCCTTGTGCATCTGGCTTAAATGAGTCCTGGGGAATAGAACCTGGGTCCTTTCACTTTGCTGGCAATCACCTTAACTGCTAAGCCGTCACTACTGCCCTGTGTTTGTTTTTTCAAGGTAAGGTCTCACTCCAGCCCAGGCTGACTTAGAACTCACTTGTGAAGTCCCAGGTTGGCCCTGACCTCACAGTGATCCTACCTCTGCTCTGGAATGCTGGGATTAAAGGCGTGTCCCACCACGTCCAGTTTGGTCTTTTGTTCATTTTGTCTTAAATATTTATTTGTTTAATGTAGTTTATATAAGACAAAGAGGCAGGGAGAGAATGGGCACGCCAGGGCCTCTTGCCACTGGTAATGAACCCCAGATGCACAAAGTGGAGCATTTGTTTGCTTAAACATTTCATTTAGTTATTAATTAGAGAAGAAGAGATGGAGAAAGAGAATGGGGTGCACTAGGGCCTCCAGCCACTGTAAACCAACTCCAGACGCATGAGTCACCTTGTGCATCTGGCTTACATGGGTCGTGGGGAATCAAACCTGGGTCCTTAGGCTTCACAGGCAAATACCTTGACCACCTAGCTACCTCTCCAACCCTGTTTGTTTTGAGGTAGTGTCTGACTCAGGCCAGGCTAACCTGGAACTCTGTAGTCCCAGTTTGACCTTGAACTCACAGCGATCCTTGTACCTCAGCCTCCCAAGTAGGGGGATCAAAGGCGTGGGCCACCATGCCCCCCGCACAGAGAGAAAATGGGCCCTCCAGCTCCAAACGGACTCCAGCCGCATGCTCCACTTTGAGCAGCATCTCAATGGGTCCTGGGGAGTCGAACTCGTGGTGCAAAACATCTTAATCAGCCTGCGACTTTAAATTAGGTCCTCAGGCCATTCACAGAAACAGAAATGCTGCAGGAAGAATTTGAGAAAACTGCAAAACTTAAATCTTGCCTCTGGCTGAAGTCATTGATCATGCGCAACCCCAATTCCCTCCCACTTCCTGTCGCGCCGCCTTCGCCTTGGGTCCCCGGCCCGGTCCAGACGCCCGCGCTCTGCGAGGAGAGAAGGTCGGAGAAGGTCGGAGAGGGTCCTGCGTGCCACCCGCTGCCTCGAGTCCCAGCCGCCGAGCCTGCTGCCAGCCGTGACAGGTAAGCTGGGGGCAATGCCAGAGGGCCCGGTGTGACTTGCGTGGGAAGGGCTTCCTGCACGTTCTGCATGAGCCAGTCCTCAGGCCCTCTAACTACAGTGCAGTTACCCTGGGGCTGCTCTTTGTTTATTTTTTTATTTTTTTGTTTTTATTTGGAAGAGGCAGTTAGAGAGAGAATGGGCTCGCCAGGGCCTCCAGCCTCTGCAAACGAACTCCAGACACGTGCTCCCCCTTGTGCATCTGGCTAACGTGGGTCCTGGGGAATGGAGCCTCGAACCGGGGTCCTTAGGCTTCACAGGCAAGCGCTTAACCGCTAAGTCATCTCTCCAGCCCTGCTCTTTCTTTTTTTTTTTTTTTTTAGATTGTATTTATTTATTTGAGAGCAACAGACAGAGAAACAGGCAGAGAGAGAGAGAGAATGGGCGCGCCAGGGCCTCCAGCCACTGCAAATGAACGAGCTCCAGACACGTGCGCCCCTTGTGCATCTGGCTAACGTGGGTCCTGGGGAACCGAGCCTCGAACCAGGGTTCTTAGGCTTCACAGGCAAGCGCTTAACCGCTAAGCCACTGAGCCATCTCTCCAGCCCCCTGCTCTTTTTTAAAAAAATGTATTTTACTTAAGAGAGGCACGGAGAGAGGAAGTATGCACAGCAAAACACCTGCAGACACAACGCCAGTTCGTGCATCTGCATGACCTGAGTACTGCGGAGTTGAACCCCGGCCGCCAGCCTTTACAAGCAAGCGTCTTGAACCGCGGAACCATCTTCCCAGGCCCTAGGGGGTCTCTGGTTGATCTGGATGAATGGGAATTTATGAAGGGACCTGATTATCCTCGAAGAATTGCTGTGGCCGGGCATGGTGGTTCACTCCTGCAATCCCAGACCTTTGGCAGTTGAGACAGGAGGGTGGCGGTGAATTGGGGCCACCCTGAGCATCGGGGGTGTAGGGGTGAGCGTAGCTGCCTCTCAGGTCTGCTGGAGCTAGTGAGGCCTTGAATGGGGGCTGTGGGGAGGGTGTGTGGAAGGACTTGGGAGGGCCACATAGAGCAGTCAAGAGTCTTATAGTTTGGCAGGGTTTGGTGGCGCACGTCTTTAATCCCAGCACTTGGGAGGCAGAGGTAAGAGGATCGCCACGAGTCCAAGGCCACCCTGAGACTACCGAGTGAATTCCAGGTTAACCTGGGCCAGAGTGAGACCCTACCTCGAAAAACCAAAACCAGGAAAAGAAAAAAAGAACCTTATAGTTTGGACACATTTGCAGAAAGTAATCGTAATGGAGATAGAGCTCCATAGTCTTCCTCAGCCTCCAGGTGCTTATGACGCACTGCCTGGGGACTCTGGATGTGGCTCTAGCATTTTGCCTATCCTGCCCAAGGCCAAGGGTTTGATCCCAAGCTTACATAAAACCAGGCTTGCTGGTACACACCTATAACCTCAGAACATGGTGGGGAAGGCTAGGAGAGTCAGAAGTTCAAGGTCATTCTCCCTTACATAGCAAGTTCCTGGCTGTGTTAGTTGAGTTAGTTAGAGCACCTTTATCAAAAACAAAAGCCAGGCGTGGTGGTGCACACCTTTAATCCCAGCACGTGGGAGGCAGAGGTAAGAGGATCACCATGGCCCGAAGCCATCCTGAAACTACATAATGAATTCCGGGTCAGCTTGGGTGAGACCCTACCTTGAATAAAAAAGAAAAAGGAAAAAAAAATGCTGGGTGTGGTGGCGCACGCCTTTAATACCAGCGCTAGGGAGGCAGAGGCAGGAGGATCACTGTTAGTTGGAGACCAGCCAGGTCAGCCTGAGCTACAGTGAGAGCCTATCTGGGAGACAGAAGAAAAAGGAGAAACGCACTGGTGACTGAAGCTGTGTACCCACTGAAGAATTCTCCGTCATTCTCTCAGTCCGACTTATGTATTACTTTTATTTGAATCTAGGGCTTTCTGGATGCTAGACAAGCATTCTCTCACTATACCCTCCCCAATTTACTTTTTATTTTATTTTTTTTTTTTTGTGGTAAGATTTCATTCAAGCCCAGGCTGACCTGGAATTCATTATGTAGTCTCAGACTAGCCTTGAACTCACCTCTGCCTCCTGAGATTTTTTCTCCTTAAAGACAAAATCTGAATGAGTTGTTCAGTCAGGCCTCAACCTCTCAAGTAGCTGGGTTTGCAGGCTTGCAACACCAGGTCTGGATGTAACTTTTTCTTTTATTTATTTAGTTATTCATTTATTTAACAGACAAAGAGGCAGATAGTGAGAATGGGTGCCCCGGTGCCTCCAGCCACTGCAAACGAACTCCAGACGCGAGCGCCCCCTTGTGCATCTGGCTAATGTGGGTCCTGGGGAATTGAGCTTCGAACCGGGTTCCTTAGGCTTCACAGGCAAGTGCTTCACCGCTGAGCCATCTCTCCAGCCATGGAAGTCAAAGAAATAAAATTTGAGGCCGGGCGTGATGACACCAGGCTGAGCTAGCAGGAGAGCTGTGGGTTTTTAGGTCAACTAGGGCTATAGAGTGAGTTCCAGGTCAGCCTGGGCTAGAGTGAGTTCCTATCTTGAAAAACATTAAAACATAAAATACACAGCAGATAAGTGAACCAGGATTTTTAAAGCCAATGTCGTTGTTAGTCCTTACATTGTGAAACAGCGCCATATAGCCTGCTGTTGTGATAACATTGTTTTGTCCAGTCCCATGACATTGATTCAAGCCTTGAGTTTGGGAATAATTTGTGAAGATATTCTAGTATCACTATTTGTTTGGGTTTTTTTCTGTTTGTTTTTTTAAAATATTTTTATTTATTAGAGAAAGAGAAAGTATGGACAAGTCAGGAGCTCTTGCTGCTGAAAATAAACTCCAGATGCATGGGTCACTTTTTGCTTCCCATGGGTACTTGGGAATGAAACTGGGCCAGTAGGCTTTGCAAGGAAGCACCTTCATCATTGGGCCATTTCCTAGCCCTGCAAAGAGAAAGTTTGTAGTAAAATGGATTAAGCCGGGTGTGGTGGCGCACGCCTTTAATCCTGCACTCCGGAGGCAGAGGTAGGAGGATCGCTGTGAGCTCAAGGCCAGCCTGAGACTACATAGTCAATTCCAGGTCAGTCTGGGCTAGAGAACAAGACCCTACTTAAAGAAATCAATCAATATATAAATTAATTAATTATAGGTAAAAGAGCTTAGTAGATTACCAAGACAAAGCCACTTTCATACAACAGAACAGTGTCTATACCAATTGTTTCACTGTTGCTAGGTTATGACAAAGGGGGAAAGACCAGATCTGAAACTGCCCCGTAAGAGAAGGAGTATTCATGTATTCATGGCTATATGGTTTACAAACTTGGGAGTGAGATTTTGTTTGCAGGAAATTATGTATGGAGGATATCTTTATTTTATTTCAAATATTTTTGTTTTCAAGAGAGAGAGAGACGGATACCAGGTCCTCCTCCAGCTACTGCAAAGAGACTCGAGATGCATGTGCCACTTTCTGCATCTGGCTTTATGTGGGTACTGGGGAATCGAACCTGGATTGTTAGGCTTTGCAGGCAAATGCCTTAGCCACTGATCCATCTCTTCCAGCCCTCTGGATAGATACTTTGAAAAAATAGTCCAGAATATTTTTATACCTTGATTTTTTTGTTGTTGTTTGATGGATTTCCGAGGTTGGGTCTTGCTCTACATCAGGCTGACCTGGAATTTACTGTGTAGTCTCAGGGTGGCTTCAAACTCATGGTGATCCTCCTACCTGTGCCTCCCAAATGCTGGGATTAAAGGTGTGCACCACCATGCCCAGCTCTACCTTGATATTTAAAATTTTCAAATGTACTGTTGAAAGTTTGTAATGAACAGATACACTTTTTGCTTAGATTCAACAATTAACTTTTTGCCATATTGCTTTTTCTCTAGTTACATGTATTTCTTTTTTTTACTTTTGGTGTTTTTTTTTTCAAGGTAGAGTCTTATTGTAGTCCTAGACTGGCCTCAAACTCATAACAATCTTTCTACTTCTACCTCCTGAATGCTGGGATTAAGGGCATGTGGGACCATTTCTGGCCATTATGTAAGGTTTTATATATAATTTATTTTATTGATTTGCAAGCAGAGAGGGAAAATGGGTACGCCAGGGCCTCCAGCCACTGCAAATGAACTCCAGACACATGCATCTGGCCTTACATGGGTCCTGGGGAATTGAAATCAGTTTGTTAAGCTTTGCAGGCTAGCCTTTGTTTTTTGTTTTTTTTTTTTTGAGGTAGCATCTTGCTGTAGCCTAGGCTGATCTGGAATTCATTATGTAGTCTCAGGGTGGCCTTGAATTTACATCCTCCTACCACTGCCTCCTGAGTGCTGGGATTAAATGTGTGCACCACCATGCCTGGCAAGGCTAGCCTCTTAACCACTAAGCCATCTCTCCAGCCCATAAAAATATTTTTATTTTTTAGGTGGTTTTGCACATGCTTTTAATCCCAATGCTCAGGAGGCAGAGTAGAATTGCCATGAGTTTGAGGCCACCCTGAGACTACATAGTGAATTCCAGATCAGCCTGTGCTACAGTTAGACCCTACTTCGGAAAAAAAAAAATTTTTTTTTTAAAATTTGAGAGCTAAAAAGAAGTATGGGCATGGCAGGGCCTCTTACCACTGCAAATGAATTCCAGGTGCATGCGCCACTTTGTGTGGTTTCACATGGGTACTGGGTAATCAAACCCAAGCTGGCAGCTTTGCAAGCAAGTGCCACTCCACCTGCTAAGTCACCTCCCCCACCCTGAAGGATTTAGGAGAGTTTAGCAAGAGCTGGGAGGAGCCGGGCGTGGTGGCACATGCCATTAATCCCAGCACTCCAGAGGCAGAGATATGAGGATTGCTATGAGTTCAAGACCACCCTGAGACTACATAGTGAACTCCAGCTTAGGCTAGAGCTAGACCCTACCTCGAAGAAAGAAAAAAAAAAAAGCTGGGAATGGTCCCAAGCTACATATATAAAAATTACATATATATATAATACCTACATATAGTGTATTTTGATCTTTTCAGCTGCTATTACGCTCTTTTCTCCCACTAAAGCCCTTCTTCCCAACCTATCCTATCCCGTTCCTCCTTTTTTTTAATTCCTTCCTACTTGCTCCCCACCACCACCAGGTTAGGTTAGGGTTGCTTGCATGAGCAGAATGGGAAGTCACTAGAATGTGGGAACCCTACCCTTTGCTGCCCACTAATTAGCATGACCCCTCCCCAGGGGCTGTTCTTTTTATTAATTAATATATTTATTTGTTGACAACATCCATGATTATAAACAATATCCCCCCTACTTTCCCCTTTGAAACTCCACTCTTCATCACATACCCTCCCCCTCTCAGCCAGTCTCTCTTTTATTTTGATGTCATGATCTTTTCCTCCTATTGTGATGGTCTTGTGTAGGTAGTGTCAGGCACTGTGACGTCATGGATATCCAGGCCACTTTGTGTCTGGAGGAGCACGTTGTAAGGAGTCCTACCCTTCCTTTGGCTCTTACATTCTTTCCACCACCTCTTCTGCAATAGACCCTGAATCTTGGAAGGTGTGATAGAGATATTTCATTGCTGAGCACTCCTCTGTCACTTCTTCTCAACACCATGGTGCCTTCTGAGTCATCCCAAGGTCACTGCCACCTGAAAGAGAAGCTTCTCTAACCAAAAGTTAGAGTAGCATTAATATATGGGTGTGCACATTAAGAGAAATGCTTACTGGGCAGTTTGGTGAGCATAGTATATATACATTTAGCCAGACAGCAGCACATGTTACACCCCTAGGGCTCCTGACTACCCCTGTTGTAGGTTTTCAGTATCAGGGATGTATTCCCTCCCATGGAGCGGGCCTCCAGTCCAATTTGGTTTCCCCCATGACAGATGTGTTAATTACCTGTGGACAACTGAGAGAGTGGGGTCTCATGAGCCCTGCCTCATCTGTGCCAGGAAACCACAGCTGCTGTGAGTTCATGAGCCTAACCGCCATGTTGAATCCACAGACAGCATTCCCAGTAATCCCCCCCCCCCCCCCCGTCTCCAGTTCTTACATTCCTTGCACCCCATCTTCTGCAAAGTTCTGGAGAGAGCATTTCAGATGTTCCGCTCAGGGCTATACGTTTTAAAACTGTAGACGCTGCTTCTACTTCTTGCTATTTTTGGTTTGGTTTGGGTTTTGGTTTTTCAAGGTAGGTTTTCACTCTGGCCCAGGCTGACCTAGAGCTCACTATGTAGTCCCCGGCTGGCCTTGAACTCAGCAATCCTCCTACCTCTTGTTGCTGAGCGCTGGCATTGAAGGTGTGCACCCCCACACACGTCTGGTTTTCTTTTGAAACTGGTCTCATGTAGGACTGGCTGGCCTGGTACTCAGCATGCAGCCAAAGCTTGATCTTCCTGCCTCCACTTCCCTAGTACCCAGTGCCAGTGCCCAGTTACAGATATGAGCCACTACATGCTGATTTTTTGTTGTTCTAACAATAGTGTGTGGGGTAAACCTCTACAATATGAATATTCCTTCCAAGAACTTCTACCCAGTGTTTTTTGGTGGTTTTAGAGCCTAAATTTTCTTTTCTGGGCTTTTTGTTTGGTTTTGGTGTTGTTGTTTTTTTTTTTTTGTTTTTTTTTGTTTTGTTTTGTTTTGTTTTTTTTGAGGTAGGGTTAGGATCTTAGTCTAGACCAGACTGACCTGTATAGTCTCAGGGTGGCCTTGAACTCATGGCAATTTTCTTACCTCTACCTTCCCAGTGCTTAAAGGCCTGCATCACCATGCCTGGCTTCTGGGTTTTTTGTTTGTTTTGTTTTTTGATGTAGGGTCTCACTCTAGCTCAGGCTGACTTGGAATTCACTATGTAGTCTCAGGGTGGCCTCAAACTCTTGGTGATCCTCCTTCCTCTGCTTCTCAAGTGCTGCGATTAAAGGCGTGCACCACCATGCTTGGCAAATAATTTTTTTTTCAAATAATTCTTATTTATTTATTGATTTGAGAGAGAGAAAGAGGCAGAGAATGGCCGCCCCAGGGCCTCCAGCCACTGCAGACGAACTCCAGATGCATGCGCACCCATGTGCATCTGGGTGACATGAACACTGGGGAATCGAACCTGGGTCCTTTGGCTTTGCTTACCCACTAAGCCATCTCTCCATGCCTTTTCTCACCCATAGGAAGTGCTCGTTTTCTTGGACATGCAACTTCGCTGAAGAAGACAGCCTAGAGTGGGAAGCGCAGAAGCCCAGCTAAGACGCCCCGATAGGCAGCGGGCTGGTGCTGAGGGCAAGAGAGCTAAGCACACCCTTAGAGGCTGACATCAAGGTGCCGACACTGCAAACCAGCCCATCGCCACAGTCCAGGGGGGACATCCAGTGCTCGCTGGGTCGTCAGCAGCTGCAGAGAGCCGGTGTGGAAGCCTCAATGGAGTTGGCAGCGGACCTGGCAGACCTCCAGGCCGAGGCCAGCTGCCCTGTCTGTCACGAGTACTTCACAAACCCAGTGACCATCACGTGTGGGCATAACTTCTGTCTGTCCTGCATCAGAGCCTCCTGGGAGGGCCTACAGGGCAGTTTTCCCTGCCCTTCGTGCCACTTTCACTGTCCAGAAAAGGACTTCTCAAGTAATCACCAACTGGCGAACCTGACCGAAGCTGCCAAGCTCCTCCCCATAAGGAGGAGCAAGAGGAAAAGGCGGGAGGGCGGCCAGAAGGACCTGGAAGCTTTCTGTCTGCAGTGCAGCCTCCCCAGCACGCGCACGCAGCAGCCTGGCGGGCTCCTAGCGAGGGCCGCGCTCTGTGGGCCGAAGCAGTTCCAGCGGTACGTGGAGCTATGGAGGGAGAAAGTGGAGCCCGTGGAAAAGGCGATCACCATGCAGAAGAGAAAGTCGCTGGAGCTCAAGAAGATGGTAGAACGTAAAAGAGGAGAAATGGAGTCTGAATTTGACCAACTTCGGCTGTTTCTCCAAAACGAGCATAAAAGGTTCCTTAGGCAACTGGAAGATGAAGGGGAAGCCAATTCAGCAAAATTAAACAGAAACTTAACAACGGTTTCCGATCACGCGTCGGCATTGGAGGCCCTGCTGAGGGAGGTGCAGGGCAGGAGTGATAAGCCGGAACGCGAGTTACTAGACCACGTCAAGACTCTGTACCACAGGTTTGAAAGCTTAAAATGCCCAGAAACCTTTTCATTCAAAATCAGAGATTATGGTCATCAGCTTCTTCCACAGTTTTCTGGCCTGAACATAATTATCCAGCAATTTAAAGTAGACGTGACGCTGGATCCTGAAACAGCGCACCACAAACTTACCATCTCGGAAGACAGAAAGACCGTGCGATATGGAAAGATGCGAAAAGTGTCTCATAGCCCCAGAAGATTCTATTCCTCCCCAGCTGTCCTGGGTTCCCAGGGGTACCACTCTGGCAGACAGTACTGGGAGGTCGATGTGAGCAGCAAGCCACAGTGGATCCTGGGGGTCTGCTTAGAGACTTTTCCCAGGAGGAGTCACGTCCGACACGTGCAAGATGAAGTATGGGGGGTTGGGCGGTACAGTCAGACTGTGTATGCTGCATTGGGCCCTAAGAAAATGAATATTCTGCCCAAAGTGACACCCAGTAAGATTGGCATTTTTTTAGACTCTGAAATTGGTGAGGTGTCCTTTTACAATTTGAATGATCAGTCTCTTCTCTGTACGTTCAATGATTGTAGGAAAGGCGCGCTTTGGCCTTATTTCAACACCGGCGCTAACCCTAAGCCTCTGAGGGTCTGCACAGGAACATCCTGAAAAGGGTGAACTACTGACGAGATGCTTTCATTTTCCTTTCGGTGGATGTAAAAGGCAGTGAATGAATCCAGCAGTTCTGGATATTGGGTTTTATTCTCTGCTTTATAAACAAGTAGAATTTGTGTGTGTGTATCTCAATACGTTGTGGGAAATACAGCACCTACTTAGAAATAAATTATGAGCTCAATTATGAAGTGCTTTAGAAAATTTTTTTTTTTTAACTTTCATATACGTTTCCTTTTATTTTGAATAGAAACAGGAGAATGAATTGGTTTGTGGCTGAAACAACCTTCAGGGAAGAAACCTGGAGTACTCACTCATCAGAAGAAAATGCAAAGTCTGAGTGAGGCAGCTGACCAGCTTCCCTGGAGTGGAGGATGACGACAGGGAGGAGGATGGGCACAATCAAATGCAGGATGGTGAGGGCTCGCAGTAGAAATTCTTTATTTTTTTATTTTATTTTTTTTTTTTGGTTTTTCGAGGTAGGGTCTCACTCTGGCCCAGACTGACCTGGAATTCACTATAGAATATCAGAGTAGCCTTGAACTCACAGTGATCCTCCTACCTCTGCCTCCCGAGTGCTGGGATTAAAGGCGTGCGCCACCATGCCCAGCTTATTTTTACTTATTGAGAGTGACAGACAGGAAGAGGGAGAGAGAGAGAATGGGCACGCCAGGGCCTCCAGCCATTGCAAAGAAACTCCAGGTGCTTACGCCCCTTTTGTGCATCTGGCTAATGTGGGTCCTGGGGAAGCAAGCCTCAAACCGGGGTCCTTAGGCTTCACAGGCAAGCGCCTAACCACTAAGCCATGTCTCCAGCCTGCTTTAGAAATTTTTTTTTTTTTTTTTTTTTTTCGTTTTTCGAGGTAGGGTCTCACTCTGGCTCAGGCTGACCTGGAATTCACTATGTAGTCTCAGGGTGGCCTCGAACTCTCGGAGGTCCTCCTACCTCTGCCTCCCAAGTGCTGGGATTAAAGGCGTGTGCCACCACGCCCGGCCTAGAAATTCTTAATTGAATATATATATTTTTTAAATTTTTTTGGTTCTTTTTTACTTATTTGAGAAAAACAGACACAGGGAGAAAGAATGGGGGCACCAGGGCCTCCAGCCACTGCAAATGAACTCCAGACGCATACGCCCCCTTGCACATCTGGCTAATGTGGGACCAAGCCTCGAACCGGGGTCCTTAGGCTTCACAGGCAAGCACTTAACTGCTAAGCCATCTCTCCAGCCTGAAAAGTATATTTAATAGTTGCCAATAAAAACTTTTTTTACTTTGCAAGCAGAAAGAGGGAGAGAGACTGGGCACACCAGGGCCAGGCCTCTTGCCATTGCACACAAACTCCAGATGCATGTGCCACTTTGTGCATCTGGCTTTACATGGGACTGGGCCATTAGGCTTTGCAAGCAAGGGTTCTTAACTGCTGAGTCATTTCTTCAGCCCCTGACTTTAACTTTTTGGTTTTTTTGTTTTTTCGAGGTAGGGTCTTGCGCTAGTCCAGGCTGACCTGGAATTCACTATGTAGTCTCAGGGTGGCCTCGAACTCAAGGCGATCCTCCTGCCTCTGCCTCCCAAGTGCTGGGATTAAAGGTATGCACCACAATGCCCAGCTTTTTTTTTTTTTAAAAGGTCTCATTCTAGCCCAGGCTGACCTGGAATTTACTATGTAGTGTGAGGGTGGCTTTGAACTCACAGAAATCCTCCAACTTTGAATCTTATTAAATTTTTATTTGAGAGAAAGAAACAGATATGTGCATGTAAGAGAATAGGCACACTAGGGCCTCTAGCCATTGCAAACAAACTCCAGATGCATGCATCTCTTTGGCTTTACATGGGTCTCGGAGAATTGAACCTGGGTCCTTATGGCTTTGCAGGCAAGTGCCTTAACTGCTAAGCTATTTCTCCAGTCCTGAATTTTTTTTTTTTCTTGCTTGTGGGATAATTCTTTTTGAATAAAGTGAGGTTTACATTGTTACATTGTTGGTATTTTTTTTTTTAAATGGCCATATGCAAGAAACAAACCTTTGAGGTTCAGAAATAGGGAAGTCAAGAAAAGCAGGCAACATGGACATGGGAGAGTCCAACGTCTGAGCAGGCAAAAGGACCCTCTGGAAGTACAAGCAGCTGGTGCAGCCACACCAGGATCAAGGGGCCATACAATGAATACAGTTCAGACCTTTTCATTTTAAACTCAAGTGTATCTTTAAAATGTTCTAGCACCAATTCAATGGTGCAAGCACAGGCATTGTTCAGCCTAAGGGTGCATGGGATACTTGCTTTCCAAGCACACATGCTTGCTACCCAGCAGCTTCCCTGGCATGAAACACATAGTGTTGGATGTTGTCTGCACATTTGGCCTCCCCTCTTGACAACCAGTACAGGGCCATTCTAGGAATCAAATAGAAGGTACCACCTGAGACCCCAGTCTGAAGACCAACAGGCAGATTTTTGACCTTCGGTGGCATTTACATATAAATAGGCATAAATAAAGCCATCAGGCACAATGAAGTCCAGGAGAACAAGGCTGCATAGCAGACATAGTGAGGGAAGTAGGGTAGGATAGATAGCTGTGCATGCCTCTGACTCTAATCCATCCCACTCTCCTGGAATGTGGAACATGATGGAGCGGAGCAGGGTCCCACACAAAACTGAAGAAAAATCCAAACACACGTACACTGTTGCCTCAGGAGTGTAGAAAAGATCATTACAAACAAAAAATTCCAAATTTAACCTTAAACCAGGTTTACTTTTTTAAGTTGTAAATGTTTCTAATATAGCAGCAAAGGATGTTTGTAGAAAAACTATACTTTTAAAAAAATAGTTGAAAAGATCTAAAGTATAAAAATTTTAAAAATATATATCTTAAGTAAAAATATTGTCAAAACATAGAAAACTTAATTTTAGAAAGGTCATCTATCTACTTTAAAAAAGGACAGGACTCAGCTGTGGCTTGCCATCCCTATGTGACACCACCCTGACGCAACAGGGAAAATGAGCTCAGGGCTGTGAATGTCACCTGGTCCAGGCCCAAGAAGCCTTCAGTGAGCTCCAGTTCCTGGTGACAGCTTCTGTTCTGCCCTTCCCAGAGAGTGGGACAGGCCTAGCAGCTATAGCCCTTGCTAATAACAATCATCCCAAGATATTTTTTAAATCAACAAGTGAGCAGGAATGGGTTCCTGGCTGTGTGTGGGTGTGGGTACAGTACACGTGAGATGTTGTTGAGGATGCATGACCTTGTCCTTGTCAGGGGCCTTCCCCCTCAGGTCTCTACCAGAATCTCAACCACATGGTCCAGATCCGCCAGGTCAGACTTGCAGGTGGAGCTGGGAGGTGGGGCGGCTGCAGCAGAGCCCTCCAGCCCGTTGCAGATGCCCGGCTTGGTGCCACTCATCATTCCTGTCAATACCGTGTCCAGGTCGTAGTAGGAATTGTCCACATCTGAGAAAAGTTCCTCTACAGAGCTTGGATTTTTGTTCTCCAGCGTCTCAAAGATCTGGTCCAATGACTTCTGAAAGCTTCCTCTGTTTTCCTGAGGGCTGTCCATCTCCCAAAGGCTGGCTACTCTGAGGGTTCCTTGGCCCATGTGTTGAGTTGACTGTGGGAAGTTCAGAAGCTGGGCCTTGCAAGGGGCCTTCTTCCAGTTCAGGAGCAGGGTGCTCCCCATCCGGGCCCCTCACAGTGCGACATAGGATCTCTGTAGACACCAGGCGGTCAAGAGGTGCCGGTTCTGCATTCTGGGGCACCATCCCATTCCACACACCATCCCGGCTCATCTCCTCTTGGATCTGCCGGACTGTGTTGGCGATGAGGACAGAGGGGCAGAGGTTGGGCTCCACCAGCATGTGACACAGTTGGAGCTTGACCAAGGACATGTCCAGAAGTGACTGCCGCTGCAGACTATAGGAAGGGACGCTGGCAAAGCCCTCCCCACCTTCCTCCTGACCACATTTCCTCTTCAGACCTCGTGCAAACGTCATGTCCAGGCAGGCGGCTGCAGGGAGGCCGGCCTGCCCTCCCAGGAATGGCCGTGACCCGCCTGCAGGCGCTCCAACCCCGGCTTGGCTTGCAGCAGCCAAGGGAAATTCAGCTCGGGGCGGCGGCGGCCAGAGGGGCCACGATGGGAGGGGAGGACGGCCGGGCGGGACGGACGAGGGAGGGAGACCGAAGCGAGACCAAGAGGGCCGGAGGGAGAGCGCGGAGGGGAGAGCGGCGGGAGCGAGGACCGAGGCCGCTCCTGCTCACCGGGCCCGTCACTCGGACGCCTGCAAGAAGGCGACGGTGCAGGACGGCGGCGGAGGGAGGCCCGTCGGTCTTCGCCGCCCAGGCCTCAGGCGCCAAAGGGCACACCACCGGTCGCTCACCTACGCCGCTCCACCCAGTCCTGAATTTCCTTCCCCCAAGGTAGGGTTTCACTAGTCCAGGCTGACCAGGAATTCACTATGTAGTGTCAGGGTAGCCACAAACTCAGCGATCCTCCTGCCTCTGGATTAAAGGTGTGCGCCACCACACCCGGCTCTGACTCTCCCTTCCAGGTTCTATAATTACAGGTATATATTCCCCCACCTGGCCCAAGTTGTGCGTGGCTGGGATTGGGACCATCAGCCTTACGCTCAGGAAGCACCGTAGGACTCTGCACCGCAGCCTCGTGCATGCTGTGTGTTGACTCTTGACGCAGTACTCCATTACCCCCAACACACACCCGGTGACTTCCCTTACATGGGTGTGCATTGAAACTCCCAGCTATTGGGAACATGAACACAGGAGCATCCCAGTTGTGACAGGCCACAGCTTTCCAGTCTCCCCCAGCAGCCAGGAAGGCAATGCTGAGACCCCATGGCAGGTGACCCCGCCAGCCTGGACAGAACAGGGCAGCTTGCTGCACCACCATCCCAGACTCCTGCAAGGCCGGCCCCGTCACCCATCCGAGCATAACAGCTGCCTCTCCACAGTCGGGGCCCCAATATCTCCCATGATAGCTCTGATGGATTATAATGTCACCCATGGGGTGGGAGGGGACTTGCCAGGCATGTGTGAGGTATTGAATTTGATTTCCAACACAAGGGAGGGACAATAGTTCCATTGACCTGTTTTCTATTAATGAATCAATATGGGCGTGATGTTTTTGGAGGTTTCTTCACTGAATCAATGTGTATTGTACAAAGCATTCTTCTGTTTTTATTTATTTTTTTTATTTATTTTATTTTTTTATTTTTTTTTGGTTTTTCATAGTAGGGTTTCACTCTAGTCCAGGCTGACCTGGGATTCACCATGTAGTCTCAGGGTGACCTTGAACTGAGTGATCCTTGCCTTCCAAGTGCTGGGTTTAAAGGTGTGTGCCACACACCGGCTCCTTTTTGTTTTTATTAAGGGCAAAGTAGGGCTAGAGAGATAGTTCAGTGGTTAAGGCGCTTGCCTTGCAAAGCCTAAAGACCAGAGTTAGATTCCCCAGTACCCACGTAAAGCCAGATGCACAAGGTGATGCATGCGTCTGGAGTTGCTTTGCAGTGGCTAAAGGCCATGGCATGCCCATTCAATCCACCTCTTTCTATCACGCTCAATCTCAAACTGTTTTGAACTAGGGTCTCACTCTAGCCCAGGCTGACCTGGAATTCACCATGTAGTCTCAGGGTGGCCTCGAACTCACTTTTCAGCTTCCTGTCAGCTAATCGGGAAGGCTACTAGCTCAGCTCCAGCTGGATTTCTCCTACCCTTTCTAGAGGTCAGCCTGGGCTAGAGTGAAACCCTACCTCCAAAAAAAAAAAAAAAAAAAAAAAAAAAAAAAACCACCTTGGAAAGAACTATGCTACATGCAGCCCTTTGGGAGAGAAAAGGCCTCAACAGTGTTAAACAGCAGTGGACCCTGCAAGCCTTAAGATTGGCCAGACAGGCCAAATGTGTCAACTGGTGCAATAGTGGCGTGCCTGTTTTCTGGAGAAGCCAGCCACTCTTGCCTGAACTGGTCTACATGAGACCTGACCTTACAGAGAAAAACTGGACATAAAATGGCAAGGCCAGCCTGGGTTAGAGTGAAATCCTACCTTGGGGAAAAAAAAATGGGGGATATGAAGCAAATTACTCAAAGTGACAGGTTGTGGGGAGAGCAAGGTGGTTGGTTACCAAATAGATGCAAGGAAAAACGAGATGGAACTTTTAGGGAGATCATAGGGTTTAGGGGAGTTCCTGCCTTCCACTTGGGCTGTAGAAGGAGCACCCAGGCTGCTGTCAACGCTGCGGAAAAAAGCGAGAATCCAGGACCATTTCACACAGCAAAGTGCAATTAGAACCTTTATTACCAGTACCCTCTAAAAACACCACACAGACGACAGTCACCCAGGCAGTTCATTCCCCCTTGACAATGCTGATGCTAAGAGATTTTGAAGAACATTCGATAGAAAAAAAAGGGACAAGGTTTTCCGTAAATGTGTCCGTAAAAACACACAGACAGGATCTACTGTTCAAATTATAAAAGGCGACGTACCCCAGCTCAGAATCCAGAAACACACCGACCCGGCTCACCTCCCCTACCCCGGACACGTTGGTGGATTGTTGGATCTGCCAGCTGCCGCCGTCGCCCGGAGCCGTGAAACCGCCCAAGCGGACCGACTGGTAGCACACACCCACGCGCCACTTCCCCGAGCCGCGCACCTCCACCTGCCAAAAGTATCTCCCACTTCTCAACGCCTCCCGAGCCGGGACAGTTACATAGTAAGGAGGCAGGTCAGGGGATGCATTTGTTCCCTCTGCTAATTTCATACTTTTCCGATCTTCGGAGTTGACAACGTCAGGGGGCACATTTTGAAGTTCCAATGTCACGTCTACCTGAAACGTGCTGATCAATTTTTGCAGGCTACAATAATGTGGAGGGAGACGGCAACTCTCCTTTCTTAACTCGTATGAGAAAACCTCCGGCGCTTCTATGCTTCCGTAGGTATTGATAATACATCCGGCAGTTCTCAGGAAATCCATGTCTGCTTGCAAACACATCTCTCTGATATCACTCACCATGTTCCTTATTGTGGCCACGTAGGCAGACATGAGGTTTCTGTTTTCCTTTAGTTTTTCTTTAATATCCTTCTCGTCAAGATGTAGCCTGGCCTGCATTACATCTTCTTCCCTATCCAAGAACTGCTTAAGTTCTTCAAATTCTGATTTTAATGCCTTCTTCCAATTTCTCATATTTAACCTGATCTTCATAGATCTAAAAACCTGCAACTCACACTGTATTTCAATCTCTTTGATTTGCTCCCGCAGACGTTCGGCGTAGCCTTTTAGCTTCCTCCTGTGTCGCATGGCCGCTTCTTTGATGGGCAGCGTGTCATGATGCTGGTGGTCGGAGGAGAGCCGGCACTGGGGACACAACAGCTCCAGGTCCTCCTCACAGAAGAGGTCTAGGGCCTCCCCGTGCTTCTCACACAGCTGCTTCATGTTGTTCTCCGAGGCGGGCAGCTGCTGGATAACACTGACCACCTGGCGTAACTGAGTGTTGATCCTGAGTTGACCACTGCAATGGGAGAAGCAGGTGGGACAGGGAAAGACTTCCTGTAGACCTTCCCAGCACTGGCGGATGCAGGAGTAACAGAAGTTGTGGCCACACTCAGTGGTCACGGGGTCACTCAAGTAGTCCAGGCAGATGGAGCATCCGGCCTCTGCTTGGAGCTCGGCCACGGAGAGCTCATTGGCCATCCTCGGGAGCTTGGAAGTGAGGGGCTGGAGTGCGCGCCCTCCTGGAGGCAGCCTCCTCCGCTGCCACACACTGGGCCCTGCTTGCCAGTGATTCTTTCTCTGTGTGAGCAAATGGTCAGGCACTCCTAACCCTGTGCTGCTGGGCCACGTTCACACCAACCCAAGCTTGGCCACTTAGTGTCCTTTGTTGGGAGAAGGCATGGAAATAGACAACCAAGGAGGGAATTCCAGACTGGAACACCGGACAGGTCAATCAACAGGGTTTCTGTTAATATCAGCAAAGGAGAAACAAGTGTTCAGCAAAACAATAAAGAACCTACATAGCAGGCTGGAGAGATGGCTTAGTGGTTAAGGTGCTCGCCTGTGAAGTCTAAAAACCCAGGTTTGACTCCCCCAAACCCATGTAAGCCAGATGCACATGTTGAAACATGCATCCGGATCTATTTGCAGTGGCTAGAGTCCTTGGGGTTCCCCCCCACCCCCTCTAATAAATAAATATTTTAAAAAATATTTTTCAGTCGGTCATGAAAGCACATGCCTTTAATCCCAGCACTTGGGAGGCAGACGTAGGAGGATTGCTGTGAGTTTGAGGCCACCCTGGAACTACAAAGTGAATTCCAAGTCAGCCTGGGCTAGAATGAGACTCTACCTAAAAAAAAAAAAAAAAAAAAAAAAAATTAATTCAATTAAATAAATCTTTTGTCATCAGAACAAATCCATAAACACATCCACACACACACAAATTCACAGATAAGTATAAGATAGAATGATATATAAAACATGTACAGGGGCAGCTGGAGAGATGGCTTAGCAGTTAAGGCACTTGTCTGGAAAGCCTAAGGACCCATGTTCCACTCTCCGGATCCCACATAAGCCAGACACAAAAGGTGATGCAAGCGCAAAGTTGTACGTGCGCACTTAGTGGCACATGTGCCTGGTGTTTGATTACAGTGTCTAGAGGCCCTGGTACACCAATTCCCAGCTTTAAAAGTCCAGTCCGTTGGTCTTATCTTCAAAAAAAGTATGACCAGGCATGGTGGTGCACGCCTTTAATCCCAGCACTAGGGAGGCAGAGGTAGGAGAATTGCCATGGGTTCAAGGCCAGCCTGAAATTGCACAGTGAATTCCAAGTCAGCCTGAGCTAGAGCGAGACCCTACCTCAAAAAATATATATTTATTTATTTATTTGACAGAGAACGATGGTGAGAGAGAGAGAATAGGTGAGCCAGGGACTCCAGCCACTGCAAATGAACTCCAGACGTGTGTGCCCCCTTGTGCTTCTGGCTTAAATGAGTTCTGGGGAATAGAACCTGGGTCCTTTCACTTTGCAGGCAGTCACCTTAACTGCTAAGCCATCACTCCTGCCCTGTTTTTGTTTTTTCAAGGTAAGGTCTCACTCCAGCCCAGGCTGACTTAGAAGTCACTTGTGAAGTCCCAGGTTGGCCCTGACCTCACAGTGATCCTACCTCTGCTCTGGAATGCCGGGATTAAAGGCGTGTCCCACCACACCCAGTTTGGTTTTTTGTTCATTTTGCCTTAAATATTTATTTGTTTAATGTAGTTTATATAAGAGAAAGAGGCAGGGAGAGAATGGGCACGCCAGGGCCTCTTGCCACTGGTAATGAACCCCAGATGCACAAAGTGGAGCGTTTGTTTGTTTTTAACATTTTATTTAGTTATTAATTAGAGAAGATAGATGGAGAAAGAGAATGGGGTGCACTAGGGCCTCCAGCCACTCCAAACGTACTCCAGACGCATGAGTCACCTTGTGCATCTGGCTTACATGGGTCGTGGGGAATCAAACCTGGGTCCTTAGGCTTCACAGGCAAATACCTTGACCACCTAGCTACCTCTCCAACCCTGTTTGTTTTGAGGTAGTGTCTGACTCAGGCCAGGCTAACCTGGAACTCTGTAGTCCCAGTTTGACCTTGAACTCACAGCGATCCTTGTACCTCAGCCTCCCAAGTAGGGGGATCAAAGGCGTGGGCCACCATGCCCCCCGCACAGAGAGAAAATGGGCCCTCCAGCTGCCAACGGACTCCAGCCGCATGCTCCACTTTGAGCAGCATCTCACATGGGTCCTGGGGAGTCGAACTCGTGGTGCAAAACATCTTAATCAGCCTGCGACTTTAAATTAGGTCCTCAGGCCATTCACAGAAACAGAAATGCTGCAGGAAGAATTTGAGAAAACTGCAAAACTTAAATCTTGCCTCTGGCTGAAGTCATTGATCATGCGCAACCCCAATTCCCTCCCACTTCCTGTCGCGCCGCCTTCACCTTCGGTCCCCGGCCCGGTCCAGACGACCGCGCTCTGCGAGGAGAGAAGGTCGGAGAGGGTCCTGCGTGCCCCCCGCTGCCTCGAGTCCCAGCCTGCTGCCAGCCGTGACAGGTAAGCCCCCTTGCGTGGGAAGGGCTTCCTGCACGTTCTGCATGAGCCAGTCCTCAGGCCCTCTAACTACAGTGCAGTTACCCTGGGGCTGCTCTTTTTTTATTTTTTTATTTTTTTGTTTTTATTTGGAAGAGGCAGTTAGAGAGAGAATGGGATCGCCAGGGCCTCCAGCCTCTGCAAACGAACTCCAGACACGTGCTCCCCCTTGTGCATCGGGCTAACGTGGGTCCTGGGGAATGGAGCCTCGAACCGGGGTCCTTAGGCTTCACAGGCAAGCGCTTAACCGCTAAGTCATCTCTCCAGCCCTGCTCTTTTTTTTTTTTTTTTTAGATTGTATTTATTTATTTGAGAGCAACAGACAGAGAAACAGGCAGAGAGAGAGAGAAAATGGGCGCGCCAGGGCCTCCAGCCACTGCAAATGAACGAGCTCCAGACACGTGCGCCCCTTGTGCATCTGGCTAACGTGGGTCCTGGGGAACCGAGCCTCGAACCAGGGTTCTTAGGCTTCACAGGCAAGCGCTTAACCGCTAAGCCACTGAGCCATCTCTCCAGCCCCCTGCTCTTTTTTAAAAAAATGTATTTTACTTAAGAGAGGCACGGAGAGAGGAAGTATGCACAGCAAAACACCTGCAGACACAACGCCAGTTCGTGCATCTGCATGACCTGAGTACTGCGGAGTCGAACCCCGGCCGACAGCCTTTACAAGCAAGCGTCTTGAACCGCGGAACCATCTTCCCAGGCCCTAGGGGGTCTCTGGTTGATCTGGATGAATGGGAATTTATGAAGGGACCTGATTATCCTCGAAGAATTGCTGTGGCCGGGCATGGTGGTTCACTCCTGCAATCCCAGACCTTTGGCAGTTGAGACAGGAGGGTGGCGGTGAATTGGGGCCACCCTGAGCATCGGAGTTGTAGGGGTGAGCATAGCTGCCTCTCAGGTCTGCTGGAGCTAGTGAGGCCTTGAATGGGGGCTGTGGGGAGGGTGTGTGGAAGGACTTGGGAGGGCCACATAGAGCAGTCAAGAGTCTTATAGTTTGGCAGGGTTTGGTGGCGCACGTCTTTAATCCCAGCACTTGGGAGGCAGAGGTAAGAGGATCGCCACGAGTCCAAGGCCACCCTGAGACTACCGAGTGAATTCCAGGTTAACCTGGGCCAGAGTGAGACCCTACCTCGAAAAACCAAAACCAGGAAAAGAAAAAAAGAACCTTATAGTTTGGACACATTTGCAGAAAGTAATCGTAATGGAGATAGAGCTCCATAGTCTTCCTCAGCCTCCAGGTGCTTATGACGCACTGCCTGGGGACTCTGGATGTGGCTCTAGCATTTTGCCTATCCTGCCCGAGGCCAAGGGTTTGATCCCAAGCTTACATAAAACCAGGCTTGCTGGTACACACCTATAACCTCAGAACATGGTGGGGAAGGCTAGGAGAGTCAGAAGTTCAAGGTCATTCTCCCTTACATAGCAAGTTCCTGGCTGTGTTAGTTGAGTTAGTTAGAGCACCTTTATCAAAAACAAAAGCCAGGCGTGGTGGTGCACACCTTTAATCCCAGCACGTGGGAGGCAGAGGTAAGAGGATCACCATGGCCCGAAGCCATCCTGAAACTACATAATGAATTCCGGGTCAGCTTGGGTGAGACCCTACCTTGAATAAAAAAGAAAAAGGAAAAAAAAATGCTGGGTGTGTTGGCGCACGCCTTTAATACCAGCGCTAGGGAGGCAGAGGCAGGAGGATCACTGTTAGTTGGAGACCAGCCAGGTCAGCCTGAGCTACAGTGAGAGCCTATCTGGGAGACAGAAGAAAAAGGAGAAACGCACTGGTGACTGAAGCTGTGTACCCACTGAAGAATTCTCCGTCATTCTCTCAGTCCGACTTATGTATTTCATTCAAGCCCAGGCTGACCTGGAATTCATTATGTAGTCTCAGACTAGCCTTGAACTCACCTCTGCCTCCTGAGATTTTTTCTCCTTAAAGACAAAATCTGAATGAGTTGTTCAGTCAGGCCTCAACCTCTCAAGTAGCTGGGTTTGCAGGCTTGCAACACCAGGTCTGGATGTAACTTTTTCTTTTATTTATTTAGTTATTCATTTATTTAACAGACAAAGAGGCAGATAGTGAGAATGGGTGCCCCGGGGCCTCCAGCCACTGCAAACGAACTCCAGACGCGAGCGCCCCCTTGTGCATCTGGCTAATGTGGGTCCTGGGGAATTGAGCTTCGAACCGGGTTCCTTAGGCTTCACAGGCAAGTGCTTCACCGCTGAGCCATCTCTCCAGCCATGGAAGTCAAAGAAATAAAATTTGAGGCCGGGCGTGATGACACCAGGCTGAGCTAGCAGGAGAGCTGTGGGTTTTTAGGTCAACTAGGGCTATAGAGTGAGTTCCAGGTCAGCCTGGGCTAGAGTGAGTTCCTATCTTGAAAAACATTAAAACATAAAATACACAGCAGATAAGTGAACCAGGATTTTTAAAGCCAATGTCGTTGTTAGTCCTTACATTGTGAAACAGCGCCATATAGCCTGCTGTTGTGATAACATTGTTTTGTCCAGTCCCATGACATTGATTCAAGCCTTGAGTTTGGGAATAATTTGTGAAGATATTCTAGTATCACTATTTGTTTGGGTTTTTTTCTGTTTGTTTTTTTAAAATATTTTTATTTATTAGAGAAAGAGAAAGTATGGACAAGTCAGGAGCTCTTGCTGCTGAAAATAAACTCCAGATGCATGGGTCACTTTTTGCTTCCCATGGGTACTTGGGAATGAAACTGGGCCAGTAGGCTTTGCAAGGAAGCACCTTCATCATTGGGCCATTTCCTAGCCCTGCAAAGAGAAAGTTTGTAGTAAAATGGATTAAGCCGGGTGTGGTGGCGCACGCCTTTAATCCTGCACTCCGGAGGCAGAGGTAGGAGGATCGCTGTGAGCTCAAGGCCAGCCTGAGACTACATAGTCAATTCCAGGTCAGCCTGGGCTAGAGAACAAGACCCTACCTCATGAAATCAATCAATATATAAATTAATTAATTATAGGTAAAAGAGCTTAGTAGATTACCAAGACAAAGCCACTTTCATACAACAGAACAGTGTCTATACCAATTGTTTCACTGTTGCTAGGTTATGACAAAGGGGGAAAGACCAGATCTGAAACTGCCCCGTAAGAGAAGGAGTATTCATGTATTCATGGCTATATGGTTTACAAACTTGGGAGTGAGATTTTGTTTGCAGGAAATTATGTATGGAGGATATCTTTATTTTATTTCAAATATTTTTGTTTTCAAGAGAGAGAGAGACGGATACCAGGTCCTCCTCCAGCTACTGCAAAGAGACTCGAGATGCATGTGCCACTTTCTGCATCTGGCTTTATGTGGGTACTGGGGAATCAAACCTGGATTGTTAGGCTTTGCAGGCAAATGCCTTAGCCACTGATCCATCTCTTCCAGCCCTCTGGATAGATACTTTGAAAAAATAGTCCAGAATATTTTTATACCTTGATTTTTTTGTTGTTGTTTGATGGATTTCCGAGGTTGGGTCTTGCTCTACATCAGGCTGACCTGGAATTTACTGTGTAGTCTCAGGGTGGCTTCAAACTCATGGTGATCCTCCTACCTGTGCCTCCCAAATGCTGGGATTAAAGGTGTGCACCACCATGCCCAGCTCTACCTTGATATTTAAAATTTTCAAATGTACTGTTGAAAGTTTGTAATGAACAGATACACTTTTTGCTTAGATTCAACAATTAACTTTTTGCCATATTGCTTTTTCTCTAGTTACATGTATTTCTTTTTTTTACTTTTGGTGTTTTTTTTTTCAAGGTAGAGTCTTATTGTAGTCCTAGACTGGCCTCAAACTCATAACAATCTTTCTACTTCTACCTCCTGAATGCTGGGATTAAGGGCATGTGGGACCATTTCTGGCCATTATGTAAGGTTTTATATATAATTTATTTTATTGATTTGCAAGCAGAGAGGGAAAATGGGTACGCCAGGGCCTCCAGCCACTGCAAATGAACTCCAGACACATGCATCTGGCCTTACATGGGTCCTGGGGAATTGAAATCAGTTTGTTAAGCTTTGCAGGCTAGCCTTTGTTTTTTGTTTTTTTTTTTTTGAGGTAGCATCTTGCTGTAGCCTAGGCTGATCTGGAATTCATTATGTAGTCTCAGGGTGGCCTTGAATTTACATCCTCCTACCACTGCCTCCTGAGTGCTGGGATTAAATGTGTGCACCACCATGCCTGGCAAGGCTAGCCTCTTAACCACTAAGCCATCTCTCCAGCCCATAAAAATATTTTTATTTTTTAGGTGGTTTTGCACATGCTTTTAATCCCAATGCTCAGGAGGCAGAGTAGAATTGCCATGAGTTTGAGGCCACCCTGAGACTACATAGTGAATTCCAGATCAGCCTGTGCTACAGTTAGACCCTACTTCGGAAAAAAAAAAATTTTTTTTTTAAAATTTGAGAGCTAAAAAGAAGTATGGGCATGGCAGGGCCTCTTACCACTGCAAATGAATTCCAGGTGCATGCGCCACTTTGTGTGGTTTCACATGGGTACTGGGTAATCAAACCCAAGCTGGCAGCTTTGCAAGCAAGTGCCACTCCACCTGCTAAGTCACCTCCCCCACCCTGAAGGATTTAGGAGAGTTTAGCAAGAGCTGGGAGGAGCCGGGCGTGGTGGCACATGCCATTAATCCCAGCACTCCAGAGGCAGAGATATGAGGATTGCTATGAGTTCAAGACC
Organism: Jaculus jaculus; assembly: GCF_020740685.1. NCBI lineage: Eukaryota > Metazoa > Chordata > Mammalia > Rodentia > Dipodidae > Jaculus > Jaculus jaculus. Next base: position 6,296,584 of record NC_059113.1, on the reverse strand, counting down.
ACCCTGAGACTACATAGTGAACTCCAGCTTAGGCTAGAGCTAGACCCTACCTCGAAGAAAGAAAAAAAAAAAAGCTGGGAATGGTCCCAAGCTACATATATAAAAATTACATATATATATAATACCTACATATAGTGTATTTTGATCTTTTCAGCTGCTATTACGCTCTTTTCTCCCACTAAAGCCCTTCTTCCCAACCTATCCTATCCCGTTCCTCCTTTTTTTTAATTCCTTCCTACTTGCTCCCCACCACCACCAGGTTAGGTTAGGGTTGCTTGCATGAGCAGAATGGGAAGTCACTAGAATGTGGGAACCCTACCCTTTGCTGCCCACTAATTAGCATGACCCCTCCCCAGGGGCTGTTCTTTTTATTAATTAATATATTTATTTGTTGACAACATCCATGATTATAAACAATATCCCCCCTACTTTCCCCTTTGAAACTCCACTCTTCATCACATACCCTCCCCCTCTCAGCCAGTCTCTCTTTTATTTTGATGTCATGATCTTTTCCTCCTATTGTGATGGTCTTGTGTAGGTAGTGTCAGGCACTGTGACGTCATGGATATCCAGGCCACTTTGTGTCTGGAGGAGCACGTTGTAAGGAGTCCTACCCTTCCTTTGGCTCTTACATTCTTTCCACCACCTCTTCTGCAATAGACCCTGAATCTTGGAAGGTGTGATAGAGATATTTCATTGCTGAGCACTCCTCTGTCACTTCTTCTCAACACCATGGTGCCTTCTGAGTCATCCCAAGGTCACTGCCACCTGAAAGAGAAGCTTCTCTAACCAAAAGTGAGAGTAGCATTAATATATGGGTGTGCACATTAAGAGAAATGCTTACTGGGCAGTTTGGTGAGCATAGTATATATACATTTAGCCAGACAGCAGCACATGTTACACCCCTAGGGCTCCTGACTACCCCTGTTGTAGGTTTTCAGTATCAGGGATGTATTCCCTCCCATGGAGCGGGCCTCCAGTCCAATTTGGTTTCCCCCATGACAGGTGTGTTAATTGCCCGTGGCCAACTGAGAGAGTGGGGTCTCATGAGCCGTGCCTCATCTGTGCCAGGAAACCACAGCTGCTGTGAGTTCATGAGCCTAACCGCCATGTTGAATCCACAGACAGCATTCCCAGTAATCCCCCCCCCCCCCCCGTCTCCAGTTCTTACATTCCTTGCACCCCATCTTCTGCAAAGTTCTGGAGAGAGCATTTCAGATGTTCCGCTAAGGGCTATACGTTTTAAAACTGTAGACGCTGCTTCTACTTCTTGCTATTTTTGGTTTGGTTTGGGTTTTGGTTTTTCAAGGTAGGTTTTCACTCTGGCCCAGGCTGACCTAGAGCTCACTATGTAGTCCCCGGCTGGCCTTGAACTCAGCAATCCTCCTACCTCTTGTTGCTGAGCGCTGGCATTGAAGGTGTGCACCCCCACACACGTCTGGTTTTCTTTTGAAACTGGTCTCATGTAGGCCTGGCTGGCCTGGTACTCAGCATGCAGTCAAAGCTTGATCTTCCTGCCTCCACTTCCCTTGTACCCAGTGCCAGTGCCCAGTTACAGATATGAGCCACTACATGCTGATTTTTTGTTGTTCTAACAATAGTGTGTGGGGTAAACCTCTACAATATGAATATTCCTTCCAAGAACTTCTACCCAGTGTTTTTTGGTGGTTTTAGAGCCTAAATTTTCTTTTCTGGGCTTTTTGTTTGGTTTTGGTGTTGTTGTTTTTTTTTTTGTTTTTTTTTTGTTTTGTTTTGTTTTTTTTTTTTGAGGTAGGGTTAGGATCTTAGTCTAGACCAGACTGACCTGTATAGTCTCAGGGTGGCCTTGAACTCATGGCAATTTTCTTACCTCTACCTTCCCAGTGCTTAAAGGCCTGCATCACCATGCCTGGCTTCTGGGTTTTTTGTTTGTTTTGTTTTTTGATGTAGGGTCTCACTCTAGCTCAGGCTGACTTGGAATTCACTATGTAGTCTCAGGGTGGCCTCAAACTCTTGGTGATCCTCCTTCCTCTGCTTCTCAAGTGCTGGGATTAAAGGCGTGCACCACCATGCTTGGCAAATAATTTTTTTTTCAAATAATTCTTATTTATTTATTGATTTGAGAGAGAGAAAGAGGCAGAGAATGGGCGCCCCAGGGCCTCCAGCCACTGCAGACGAACTCCAGATGCATGCGCACCCATGTGCATCTGGGTGACATGAACACTGGGGAATCGAACCTGGGTCCTTTGGCTTTGCTTACCCACTAAGCCATCTCTCCATGCCTTTTCTCACCCATAGGAAGTGCTCGTTTTCTTGGACATGCAACTTCGCTGAAGAAGACAGCCTAGAGTGGGAAGCGCAGAAGCCCAGCTAAAGCGCCCCGATAGCCAGCGGGCTGGTGCGGAGGGCAAGAGAGCTAAGCACACCCTTAGAGGCTGACATCAAGGTGCCGACACTGCAAACCAGCCCATCGCCACAGTCCAGGGGGGACATCCAGTGCTCGCTGGGTCGTCAGCAGCTGCAGAGAGCCGGTGTGGAAGCCTCAATGGAGTTGGCAGCGGACCTGGCAGACCTCCAGGCCGAGGCCAGCTGCCCTGTCTGTCACGAGTACTTCACAAACCCAGTGACCATCACGTGTGGGCATAACTTCTGTCTGTCCTGCATCAGAGCCTCCTGGGAGGGCCTACAGGGCAGTTTTCCCTGCCCTTCGTGCCACTTTCACTGTCCAGAAAAGGACTTCTCAAGTAATCACCAACTGGCGAACCTGACCGAAGCTGCCAAGCTCCTCCCCATAAGGAGGAGCAAGAGGAAAAGGCGGGAGGGCGGCCAGAAGGACCTGGAAGCTTTCTGTCTGCAGTGCAGCCTCCCCAGCACGCGCACGCAGCACCCTGGCGGGCTCCTAGCGAGGGCCGCACTCTGTGGGCCGAAGCAGTTCCAGCGGTACGTGGAGCTATGGGGGGAGAAAGTGGAGCCCGTGGAAAAGGCGATCACCATGCAGAAGAGAAAGTCGCTGGAGCTCAAGAAGATGGTAGAACGTAAAAGAGGAGAAATGGAGTCTGAATTTGACCAACTTCGGCTGTTTCTCCAAAACGAGCACAAAAGGTTCCTTAGGCAACTGGAAGATGAAGGGGAAGCCAATTCAGCAAAATTAAACAGAAACTTAACAACGGTTTCCGATCACGCGTCGGCATTGGAGGCCCTGCTGAGGGAGGTGCAGGGCAGGAGTGATAAGCCGGAACGCGAGTTACTAGACCACGTCAAGACTCTGTACCACAGGTTTGAAAGCTTAAAATGCCCAGAAACCTTTTCATTCAAAATCAGAGATTATGGTCATCAGCTTCTTCCACAGTTTTCTGGCCTGAACATAATTATCCAGCAATTTAAAGTAGACGTGACGCTGGATCCTGAAACAGCGCACCACAAACTTACCATCTCGGAAGACAGAAAGACCGTGCGATATGGAAAGATGCGAAAAGTGTCTCATAGCCCCAGAAGATTCTATTCCTCCCCAGCTGTCCTGGGTTCCCAGGGGTACCACTCTGGCAGACAGTACTGGGAGGTCGATGTGAGCAGCAAGCCACAGTGGATCCTGGGGGTCTGCTTAGAGACTTTTCCCAGGAGGAGTCACGTCCGACACAGGCAAGATGAAGTATGGGGGGTTGGGCGGTACAGTCAGACTGTGTATGCTGCATTGGGCCCTAAGAAAATGAATATTCTGCCCAAAGTGACACCCAGTAAGATTGGCATTTTTTTAGACTCTGAAATTGGTGAGGTGTCCTTTTACAATTTGAATGATCAGTCTCTTCTCTGTACGTTCAATGATTGTAGGAAAGGCGCGCTTTGTCCTTATTTCAACACCAGCGCTAACCCTAAGCCTCTGAGGGTCTGCACAGGAACATCCTGAAAAGGGTGAACTACTGACGAGATGCTTTCGTTTTCCTTTCGGTGGATGTAAAAGGCAGTGAATGAATCCAGCAGTTCAGGATATTGGGTTTTATTCTCTGCTTTATAAACAAGTAGAATTTGTGTGTGTGTATCTCAATACGTTGTGGGAAATACAGCACCTACTTAGAAATAAATTATGAGCTCAATTATGAAGTGCTTTAGAAATTTTTTTTTTTTAACTTTCATATACGTTTCCTTTTATTTTGAATTGAAACAGGAGAATGAATTGGTTTGTGGCTGAAACAACCTTCAGGGAAGAAACCTGGAGTACTCACTCATCAGAAGAAAATGCAAAGTCTGAGTGAGGCAGCTGACCAGCTTCCCTGGAGTGGAGGATGACGACAGGGAGGAGGATGGGCACAATCAAATGCAGGATGGTGAGGGCTCGCAGTAGAAATTCTTTATTTTTTTATTTTATTTTTTTTTTTTTGGTTTTTCGAGGTAGGGTCTCACTCTGGCCCAGACTGACCTGGAATTCACTATAGAATATCAGAGTAGCCTTGAACTCACAGTGATCCTCCTACCTCTGCCTCCCGAGTGCTGGGATTAAAGGCGTGCGCCACCATGCCCAGCTTATTTTTACTTATTGAGAGTGACAGACAGGAAGAGGGAGAGAGAGAGAATGGGCACGCCAGGGCCTCCAGCCATTGCAAAGAAACTCCAGGTGCTTACGCCCCTTTTGTGCATCTGGCTAATGTGGGTCCTGGGGAAGCAAGCCTCAAACCGGGGTCCTTAGGCTTCACAGGCAAGCGCCTAACCACTAAGCCATGTCTCCAGCCTGCTTTAGAAATTTTTTTTTTTTTTTTTTTTTTCGTTTTTCGAGGTAGGGTCTCACTCTGGCTCAGGCTGACCTGGAATTCACTATGTAGTCTCAGGGTGGCCTCGAACTCTCGGAGGTCCTCCTACCTCTGCCTCCCAAGTGCTGGGATTAAAGGCGTGTGCCACCACGCCCGGCCTAGAAATTCTTAATAGAATATATATATTTTTTAAATTTTTTTGGTTCTTTTTTACTTATTTGAGAAAAACAGACACAGGGAGAAAGAATGGGGGCACCAGGGCCTCCAGCCACTGCAAATGAACTCCAGACGCATGCGCCCCCTTGCACATCTGGCTAATGTGGGACCAAGCCTCGAACCGGGGTCCTTAGGCTTCACAGGCAAGCACTTAACTGCTAAGCCATCTCTCCAGCCTGAAAAGTATATTTAATAGTTGCCAATAAAAACTTTTTTTACTTTGCAAGCAGAAAGAGGGAGAGAGACTGGGCACACCAGGGCCAGGCCTCTTGCCATTGCACACAAACTCCAGATGCATGTGCCACTTTGTGCATCTGGCTTTACATGGGACTGGGCCATTAGGCTTTGCAAGCAAGGGTTCTTAACTGCTGAGTCATTTCTTCAGCCCCTGACTTTAACTTTTTGGTTTTTTTGTTTTTTCGAGGTAGGGTCTTGCGCTAGTCCAGGCTGACCTGGAATTCACTATGTAGTCTCAGGGTGGCCTCGAACTCAAGGCGATCCTCCTGCCTCTGCCTCCCAAGTGCTGGGATTAAAGGTATGCACCACAATGCCCAGCTTTTTTTTTTTTTAAAAGGTCTCATTCTAGCCCAGGCTGACCTGGAATTTACTATGTAGTGTGAGGGTGGCTTTGAACTCACAGAAATCCTCCAACTTTGAATCTTATTAAATTTTTATTTGAGAGAAAGAAAGAGACAGATATGTGCATGTAAGAGAATAGGCACACTAGGGCCTCTAGCCATTGCAAACAAACTCCAGATGCATGCATCTCTTTGGCTTTACATGGGTCTCGGAGAATTGAACCTGGGTCCTTATGGCTTTGCAGGCAAGTGCCTTAACTGCTAAGCTATTTCTCCAGTCCTGAATTTTTTTTTTTTTTCTTGCTTGTGGGATAATTCTTTTTGAATAAAGTGAGGTTTACATTGTTACATTGTTGGTATTTTTTTTTTTAAATGGCCATATGCAAGAAACAAACCTTTGAGGTTCAGAAATAGGGAAGTCAAGAAAAGCAGGCAACATGGACATGGGAGAGTCCAACGTCTGAGCAGGCAAAAGGACCCTCTGGAAGTACAAGCAGCTGGTGCAGCCACACCAGGATCAAGGGGCCATACAATGAATACAGTTCAGACCTTTTCATTTTAAACTCAAGTGTATCTTTAAAATGTTCTAGCACCAATTCAATGGTGCAAGCACAGGCATTATTCAGCCTAAGGGTGCATGGGATACTTGCTTTCCAAGCACACATGCTTGCTACCCAGCAGCTTCCCTGGCATGAAACACATAGTGTTGGATGTTGTCTGCACATTTGGCCTCCCCTCTTGACAACCAGTACAGGGCCATTCTAGGAATCAAATAGAAGGTACCACCTGAGACCCCAGTCTGAAGACCAACAGGCAGATTTTTGACCTTCGGTGGCATTTACATATAAATAGGCATAAATAAAGCCATCAGGCACAATGAAGTCCAGGAGAACAAGGCTGCATAGCAGACATAGTGAAGGAAGTAGGGTAGGATAGATAGCTGTGCATGCCTCTGACTCTAATCCATCCCACTCTCCTGGAATGTGGAACATGATGGAGCGGAGCAGGGTCCCACACAAAACTGAAGAAAAATCCAAACACACGTACACTGTTGCCTCAGGAGTGTAGAAAAGATCATTACAAACAAAAAATTCCAAATTTAACCTTAAACCAGGTTTACTTTTTTAAGTTGTAAATGTTTCTAATATAGCAGCAAAGGATGTTTGTAGAAAAAATATACTTTTAAAAAAATAGTTGAAAAGATCTAAAGTATAAAAAGTTTAAAAATATATATCTTAAGTAAAAATATTGTCAAAACATAGAAAACTTAATTTTAGAAAGGTCATCTATCTACTTTAAAAAAGGACAGGACTCAGCTGTGGCTTGCCATCCCTATGTGACACCACCCTGACGCAACAGGGAAAATGAGCTCAGGGCTGTGAATGTCACCTGGTCCAGGCCCAAGAAGCCTTCAGTGAGCTCCAGTTCCTGGTGACGGCTTCTGTTCTGCCCTTCCCAGAGAGTGGGACAGGCCTAGCAGCTATAGCCCTTGCTAATAACAATCATCCCAAGATATTTTTAAAATCAACAAGTGAGCAGGAATGGGTTCCTGGCTGTGTGTGGGTGTGGGTACAGTACACGTGAGATGTTGTTTAGGATGCATGACCTTGTCCTTGTCAGGGGCCTTCCCCCTCAGGTCTCCACGAGAATCTCAACCACATGGTCCAGATCCGCCAGGTCAGACTTGCAGGTGGAGCTGGGAGGTGGGGCGGCTGCAGCAAAGCCCTCCAGCCCGTTGCAGATGCCCGGCTTGGTGCCACTCATCATTCCTGTCAATACCGTGTCCAGGTCGTAGTAGGAATTGTCCACATCTGAGAAAAGTTCCTCTACAGAGCTTGGATTTTTGTTCTCCAGCGTCTCAAAGATCTGGTCCAATGACTTCTGAAAGCTTCCTCTGTTTTCCTGAGGGCTGTCCATCTCCCAAAGGCTGGCTACTCTGAGGGTTCCTTGGCCCATGTGTTGAGTTGACTGTGGGAAGTTCAGAAGCTGGGCCTTGCAAGGGGCCTTCTTCCAGTTCAGGAGCAGGGTGCTCCCCATCCGGGCCCCTCACAGTGCGACATAGGATCTCTGTAGACACCAGGCGGTCAAGAGGTGCCGGTTCTGCATTCTGGGGCACCATCCCATTCCACACACCATCCCGGCTCATCTCCTCTTGGATCTGCCGGACTGTGTTGGCGATGAGGACAGAGGGGCAGAGGTTGGGCACCACCAGCATGTGACATACTTGGAGCTTGACCAAGGACATGTCCAGAAGTGACTGCCGCTGCAGACTATAGGAAGGGACACTGGCAAAGCCCTCCCCACCTTCCTCCTGATCACATTTCCTCTTCAGACCTCGTGCAAACGTCATGTCCAGGCAGGCGGCTGCAGGGAGGCCGGCCTGCCCTCCCAGGAATGGCCGTGACCCGCCTGCAGGCGCTCCAACCCCGGCTTGGCTTGCAGCAGCCAAGGGAAATTCAGCTCGGGGCGGCGGCGGCCAGAGGGGCCACGATGGGAGGGGAGGACGGCCGGGCGGGGCGGACGAGGGAGGGAGACCAAGCGAGACCAAGAGGGCCGGAGGGAGAGCGCGGAGGGGAGAGCGGCGGGAGCGAGGACCGAGGCCGCTCCTGCTCACCGGGCCCGTCACTCGGACGCCTGCAAGAAGGCGACGGTGCAGGACGGCGGCGGAGGGAGGCCCGTCGGTCTTCGCCGCCCAGGCCTCAGGCGCCAAAGGGCACACCACCGGTCGCTCACCTACGCCGCTCCACCCAGTCCTGAATTTCCTTCCCCCAAGGTAGGGTTTCACTAGTCCAGGCTGACCAGGAATTGACTATGTAGTGTCAGGGTAGCCACAAACTCAGCGATCCTCCTGCCTCTGGATTAAAGGTGTGCGCCACCACACCCGGCTCTGACTCTCCCTTCCAGGTTCTATAATTACAGGTATATACCCCCCCACCTGGCCCAAGTTGTGCGTTGCTGGGATTGGGACCATCAGCCTTAAGCTCAGGAAGCACCGTAGGACTGCTGCACCGCAGCCTCGTGCATGCTGTGTGTTGACTCTTGACGCAGTACTCCATTACCCCCAACACACACCCGGTGACTTCCCTTACATGGGTGTGCATTGACACTCCCAGCTATTGGGAACATGAACACAGGAGCATCCCAGTTGTGACAGGCCACAGCTTTCCAGTCTCCCCCAGCAGCCAGGAAGGCAATGCTGAGACCCCATGGCAGGTGACCCCGCCAGCCTGGACAGAACAGGGCAGCTTGCTGCACCACCATCCCAGACTCCTGCAAGGCCGGCCCCGTCACCCATCCGAGCATAACAGCTGTCTCTCCACAGTCGGGGAGCCAATATCTCCCATGATAGCTCTGATGGATTATAATGTCACCCATGGGGTGGGAGGGGACTTGCCAGGCATGTGTGAGGTATTGAATTTGATTTCCAACACAAGGGAGGGACAATAGTTCCATTGACCTGTTTTCTCTTAATGAATCAATATGGGCGTGATGTTTTTGGAGGTTTCTTCACTGAATCAATGTGTATTGTATACAGCATTCTTCTGTTTTTATTTATTTATTTTTTATTTTATTTTTTTTGGTTTTTCATAGTAGGGTTTCACTCTAGTCCAGGCTGACCTGGGATTCACCATGTCGTCTCAGGGTGACCTTGAACTCACAGTGATCCTTGCCTTCCAAGTGCTGGAATTAAAGGTGTGTGCCACACACCGGCTCCTTTTTGTTTTTATTAAGGGCAAAGTAGGGCTAGATTGATAGTTCAGTGGTTAAGGTGCTTGCCTTGCAAAGCCTAAAGACCAGAGTTAGATTCCCCAGTACCCACGTAAAGCCAGATGCACAAGGTGATGCATGCGTCTGGAGTTGCTTTGCAGTGGCTAAAGGCCATGGCATGCCCATTCAATCCACCTCTTTCTATCACGCTCAATCTCAAACTGTTTTGAACTAGGGTCTCACTCTAGCCCAGGCTGACCTCTAGAAAGGGTGGGAGAAATCCAGCTGGAGCTGAGCTAGTAGCCTTCCCCATTAGCTGACAGGAAGCTGAAAAGTGAGTTCGAGGCCACCCTGAGACTACATGGTGAATTCCAGGTCAGCCTGGGCTAGAGTGAAACCCTACCTCCAAAACACAGACGCACACACACAAACACACACACTCACACACACACACCTTGGAAAGAACTATGCTACATGCAGCCCTTTGGAAGAGAAAAGGCCTCAACAGTGTTAAACAGAAGTGGACCCTGCAAGCCTTAAGATTGGCCAGACAGGCCAAATGTATCAACTGGTGCAATAGTGGCGTGCCTGTTTTCTGGAGAAGCCAGCCACTCTTGCCTGAACTGGTCTACATGAGACCTGACCTTAAAGAGAAAATAAACTGGACATAAACAGGAAGCTTAGGGAGGAGGATGACTGTGAGTTCAAGGCCAGCCTGTGTTAGAGTGAAATCCTACCTTGAGGGAAAAAAAAATGGGATATGAAGCAAATTACTCAAAGTGACAGGTTGTGGGGAGAGCAAGGTGGTTGGTTACCAAATAGATGCAAGGAAAAACGAGATGGAACTTTTAGGGAGATCATTGGGTTTAGGGGAGTTCCTGCCTTCCACTTGGGCTGTAGAAGGAGCACCCAGGCTGCTGTCAACGCTGCGGAAAAAAGCGAGAATCCAGGACCATTTCACACAGCAAAGTGCAATTAGAACCTTTATTACCAGTACCCTCTAAAAACACCACACAGACGACAGTCACCCAGGCAGTTCATTCCCCCTTGACAATGCTGATGCTAAGAGATTTTGAAGAACATTCGATAGAGAAAAAAGGGACAAGGTCTTCTGTAAATGTGTCCGTAAAAACACACAGACAGGATCTACTGTTCAAATTATAAAAGGCTACGTCCCCAAGCTCAGAATCCAGAAACACACCGACCCGGCTCACCTCCCCTACCCCGGACACGTTGGTGGATTGTTGGATCTGCCAGCTGCCGCCGTCGCCCGGAGCCGTGAAACCGCCCAAGCGGACCGACTGGTAGCACACACCCACGCGCCACTTCCCCGAGCCGCGCACCTCCACCTGCCAAAAGTATCTCCCACTTCTCAACGCCTCCCGAGCCGGGACAGTTACATAGTAAGGAGGCAGGTCAGGGGATGCGTTTGTTCCCTCTGCTAATTTCATACTTTTCCGATCTTCGGAGATGACAACGTCAGGGGGCACATTTTGAACGTCCAATGTCACGTCTACCTGAAACGTGCTGATCAATTTTTGCAGGCTACAATAATGTGGAGGGAGACGGCAACTCTCCTTTCTTAACTCGTATGAGAAAACCTCCGGCGCTTGTATGCTTTCGTAGGTATTGATAATACATCCGGCAGTTCTCAGGAAATCCATGTCTGCTTGCAAACACTTCTCTCTGATATCACTCACCATATTCCTTATTGTGGCCACGTGGGCAGACAGGAGGTTTCTGTTTTCCTTTAGTTTTTCTTTAATATCCTTCTCGTCAAGATGTAGCCTGGCCTGCATTACATCTTCTTCCCTATCCAAGAACTGCTTAAGTTCTTCAAATTCTGATTTTGACGCCTTCTTCCAATTTCTCATATTTAACCTGATCTTCATAGATCTAAAAACCTGCAACTCACACTGTATTTCAATCTCTTTGATTTGCTCCTGCAGACGTTCGGCGTAGCCTTTTAGCTTCCTCCTGTGTCGCATGGCCGCTTCTTTGATGGGCAGCGTGTCATGATGCTGGTGGTCGGAGGAGAGCCGGCACTGGGGACACAACAGCTCCAGGTCCTCCTCACAGAAGAGGTCTAGGGCCTCCCCGTGCTTCTCACACAGCTGCTTCATGTTGTTCTCCGAGGCGGGCAGCTGCTGGACAACACTGACCACCTGGCGTAACTGAGTGTTGATCCTGAGTTGACCACTGCAATGGGAGAAGCAGGTGGGACAGGGAAAGACTTCCTGTAGACCTTCCCAGCACTGGCGGATGCAGGAGTAACAGAAGTTGTGGCCACACTCAGTGGTCACGGGGTCACTCAAGTAGTCCAGGCAGATGGAGCATCCGGCCTCTGCTTGGAGCTCGGCCACGGAGAGCTCATTGGCCATCCTCGGGAGCTTGGAAGTGAGGGGCTGGAGTGCGCGCCCTCCTGGAGGCTGGCTCCGCCGCTGCCACACACTGGGCCCTGCTTGCCAGTGATTCTTTCTCTGTGTGAGCAAATGGTCAGGCACTCCTAACCCTGTGCTGCTGGGCCACGTTCACACCAACCCAAGCTTGGCCACTTAGTGTCCTTTGTTGGGAGAAGGCATGGAAATAGACAACCAAGGAGGGAATTCCAGACTGGAACACCGGACAGGTCAATCAACAGGGTTTCTGTTAATATCAGCAAAGGAGAAACAAGTGTTCAGCAAAACAATAAAGAACCTACATAGCAGGCTGGAGAGATGGCTTAGTGGTTAAGGTGCTCGCCTGTGAAGCCTAAGAACCCAGCACTAGGGAGGCAGTGGTAGGAGAATTGCCATGAGTTCAAGGCCAGCCTGAAATTGCACAGTGAATTTCAAGTCAGCCTGGGCCAGAGCAAGACCCTACCTCAAAAAAAAAAAAAAAAAAAAAAAAGTATGGGGCTGGAGAGATCGCATAGTGGTTAACACACTTGCCTGAAAAGCCAAAGGACTCAGGTTCCGTTTTCCAGGACCCATGTAAATCCAGATGCACATGGTGAGACATGCATCTGGAGTCTGTTTGCAGTGGCTAGAGGCCTTGGGGTTCCCCCACCCCCTCTCTCTAATAAATAAATATTTTTAAAAATATTTTTCAGTTGGTCATGAAGGCACACGCCTTTAATCCCAGCACTTGGGAGGCAGAGGTAGGAGGATTGCTGTGAGTTTGAGGCCACCCTGGAACTACAAAGTGAATTCCAGGTCAGCCTGGGCTAGAATGAGACTCTACCTCAAAAAAAAAAAAAAAAAAAAACCAAAAATTTAATTCAATTAAATAAATCTTTTGTCATCAAAACAAATCCATAAACACATCCACACACACAAATTCACAGATAAGTATAAGATAGAATGATATATAAAACATGTACAGGGGGAGCTGGAGAGATGGCTTAGCAGTTAAGGCACTTGCCTGCAAAGCCTAAGTACCCATGTTCCACTATCTGGATCCCACATAAGCCAGACACACAAGGTGATGCAAGCACAAAGTTGTACGTGCACACTTAGTGGCACATGTGCCTGGTGTTTGATTACAGTGTCTAGAGGCCCTGGTGCACCAATTCCCACCTTTAAAAGTCCAGTCTGTTGGTCTTACCTTCAAAAACAGTATGACCGGGCATGGTGGCGCATGCCTTTAATCCCAGCACTAGGGAGGCAGAGGTAGGAGAATTGCCATGAGTTCAAGGCCAGCCTGAAATTGCACAGTGAATTTCAAGTCAGCCTGGGCCAGAGCAAGACCCTACCTCAAAAAAAAAAAAAAAAAAAAGTATGGGGCTGGAGAGATGGCATAGTGGTTAACACACTTGCCTGAAAAGCCAAAGAACTCAGGCTCAGTTTTCCAGGACCCATGTAAATCCAGATGCACAGGGTGGCACATGCATCTGGAGTTGGTTTGCAGTAGCTGGAGGACCTGACACTCCCATTTTCTATTTGCCTCTCCTTCTCTCTCAAATAAATAAAATTTTAAAATTAATTAAAAAAAAATTAAAAACCAAGTATGGAAACTGGGGAGATTGCTCAGTAGTGCTTGAGAAATCTGCCAACCCAGGTTCAATTCCCCAACCACCTACATAAAGCTGGATTTGTTTGCAGCAGCAAGAGACCCTGGTGAATACACACACAGTCGAGCAAATCAGTTTTAAAAAATTAATCTTTTTAAGCCTGAGCTAGAATGTGACCCTACCTGGAAAAAACCCAAGGTTTTTTTTGTTTTGTTTTGTTTTGGGTTTTTTTTTTTTTTTGGGGGGGTGGGGTTTCGAGGTAGGGTCTCACTCTGGTCTAGGCTGACCTGGAATTAACTCTGTCATCTCAGGGTGGCCTTGAACTCATGGCAATCCTCCTACCTCTGCCTCCCGAGTGCTGGGATTAAAGGCGTGCGCCACCATGCCCAGCTCCAAGTATTTTTAATGTTATATATGCAGATAAGATTAGCAGCATGTATCTAATCTTTAGAAACATAATGTAACTTTAATTTAGGGACAGGAATGGAGGTAGGTGCTTGCCTATCCAACACTTCGGAGGTGAAGGAAGACGGTTCAGAGTTCGAGGGCAGCCTCAATTGCATACTGAGTTCCACACCACTTTGGACTATATGAGAAGTTGGGGTTAGGGATGCAGGTTAGCCAGAAGATAGCTGGGAGCAATAGCCCAGTGGGAGAATGAGGCTCTGCGCAGCAAGCCCGGAGTCTGATCCCCAGCAGCATATAAACAATATGGTGGCACAGGCCTGGATTTACAGCACTTGGAAGGTAGAAAGGGGATCAGGAGTTTGAGGCCAGCTGGGTGTGGTAGCATAGGCAATCTTTTAATCCCAGCACTCAGGAGGCAGAGGTAAGCAAATTGCTGTGAGTTCACAGTCAGCCTGGGTTACAGTAAAACCTTACCTAAAAAAAACAGCCAGGTGGCGCATGTCTTTAATCACCGCATGGGGCAGGCAGAGGTAGAAGGATCTCCAAGAGTTCGAGGTCACCCTGAGACTACATAGTAAATTCCAGGTCAGCCTAAGCTAGTGAGACCCTACCTCAAAAAAAAAAAAAAAAAAAATAGGGGCTGGAGACATGGCTTAGCAGTTAAGGTGCTTGCCTGCAAAAGCCAAAGGACCACAGTTAAATTCCTCACAACCCACATAAAGCAGATGCACAAGGTGGCGCATGCATCTGGCGTTCATTTTCAGTGCCTGGAAGACTTGGTGTGCCCATTCTCTCTTATTCTACCTCTTTCACTCAAATAAATAATAAAAATAATTTTAAAAAAAACTCAAAATACCCAGGCATGGTGTTGCACACCTTTAATTCCAACACTTGGGAGGCAGAGGTAGGAGAATCATTGAGTTCAAGGCCATCCTGAGACTACATAGTGAATTCCAGGTCAGCCTAGGCTAGAGTGAGACCCTACCTTGAAAAAGAAAGAAAGAAAGAGAGAGAGAGTCAGAGAGAGAGAGAGAAAAATAAATAAATAATAATATATTTACCTGGGTGCTCTTTTGTTTTAACCTAACTCATTCCTTACATGTAGGTTAAATCTTTTCAGCATTTGGGATACTGGCTCAGCAGAACCCAGGAAGATAACTTTGTAGTATCAGAATGTTACCCAACTGTATATTATTTACTTTATTGGAAATATGCTAAACAGTGGTCAATGGATTTATATTTGAAAAAAGTGCACTGGGCTGGAGAAATGGCTCAGTGTATAAATACTTGCTGAACATGCTTTAGCACCTGAATTTTAGTGGCAATTAAATTTTTTTATTTCAACTTTATTTATTTATTTGTCAGAGAGAATGGGCATTCCAGGGCCTGTAGCCACTGTAAACAAGCTCCAGATCCATATGCCACTATGGGCATCTCACCAGCTAGTAAACCAAAATAAATACCAAAAAAAGAAAAAATGCTCAGTTCCAAAGAGCCCTTATTTCATATACCAGTTAAAAATCCTCAGGCTGGGCTGGAGAGATGGCTTAGCGGTTAAGCACTTGCCTGTGAAGCCTAAGGACCCCAGTTCGAGGCTCGGTTCCCCAGGTCCCACGTTAGCCAGATGCACAAGGGGGCACACGCGTCTGGAGTTCGTTTGCAGAGGCTGGAAGCCCTGGCGCGCCCATTCTCTCTCTCTCCCTCTAACTGTCTTTCTCTCTGTGTCTGTCGCTCTCAAATAAATAAATAAATTAAATTAAAAAAAAAAAATCCTCAGGCTTAGCCAGACATGGTGGCGCATGCCTTTAATCCCAGCACCGAGGAGGCAAAGGTAGAAGGATTGCCGTGGGTTCGAGGCCACCCTGACACTACAGAGTAAATTCCAGGTCAGCCTGGACTACAGGGAAACCCTACCTCAAAAAAACAAACAAGAAAAAAAAAAAATCCTCATCTCTGGGAAGATGGTTTTAAAGTTCTGAAGTTAAAAGCACCTGCTTACTGCTGGTTCAAATTCCAAGCCAACAACATAAGCCAAATGTTAAAAAAAAAAAAAGCAAAGAAAATGAAGAAAGGTACACAAAAAGTGTCTGCTGTTCATTCGCAGCAACAAGAGGCCCTTACACACAAGTGCAAATAAATTAATTTTAAAAATTCCTCACCTTATTGCCACGAGTTCAAGGCCACCTGAGACTACATAGTGAGTTCCAGGTCAGCCTTGGCTACAGTGAGACTCTGCCTCGAAAAACCAATACATAAATAAACGCTCACCTCCTTCTGTGGTTACCTTCACCTCGCTGGAACAAACCACTCAACCCAAAGCAGCTGACAAGGAGAAAAGCGTTGCTTCTGCTTGCAGTCTCCGCAAGTTCACTTAAATTTAAGCAGAAGAGCCGGGAAGCTGGCTTACTTAATACCCAAAGGCCCACCCCCAGCAGTGCATCTCCAGCAAGGGTCAAGCTCCCAAACTGCCTCCAGCTGGGGAGCAAGCAATCAAAACACACGAGCTTACAAAGGAACATCTGACTCAAACCACAACTTCTGTGCTCCTGGGCAACCAGCTACAGCTGAGGGTCCCTATGACATCTTCCTTCTGTAAAACTTGGTAGAATAGTTCACAGCAGTAATCACATTTATCAGGATTTTTTTTTGCTTTCTTTTTCTTTTTTTTTTTTTTTTTTTTTGTTTGTTTTTTGAGGTACTGTCTCGCTCTAGCTCAGGCTGACCTGGAATGCGCTATGTAGTCTCAGGGTGGCCTTGAACTCATGGTGATCCTACCTCTGCCTCCCGAGAGCTGGGATTAAAGGCATGCGCCACCACGCCCAGCTTGTTTTATTTTTTGAGGTAGGGTTTCACTGTAGCCCAGGCTGACCTGGAACTCACTGTGTAGTCTCAGGGTGGCCTCAAACTGGAACTCATGACAATCCTACTTCTGCCTCCCATGTACTGGGATTTCAGGCTCGCACCACCACTCCCGGCTCCTTGAACTTCTGATCCTCTTCTCCTGTCTCGGGTGCTGGAATGGTACCCATGTACCTCCATATCCTAATTGAAAGTGCTAGGTATCAAACTCAGGGCTTCATTTAAAATAAATAAATATATATTAAATATTTTATTTATTTATTTGACAGAGACCGAGGTAGAGAATGGGCATGCCAGGGCCTTTAAGCCACTGCAAACGAACTCCAGATGTATATGCCACCTTGTATATCTGGCTTATGTGAGTCCTGGAGAGTTGAACCAAGGTCCTTTGGCTTTGCAGGCAAATGCCTTCAATGTTAAGCCATCTCTCCAGCCCTTTTAAAAATATTTTATTTTGCCGGGTGTGGTGGCACACGCCGTTAATCCCAGCACTCGGGAGGCAGAGGTAGGAGGATCACCTGAGTTTGAGGCCACCCGGAGACTACATAGTGAATTCTAGGTAAGCCTGAGCTAGAGTGAAAACCTACCTCAACAAGCCAAAAAAAAAAATTCTTAATTTGCAAGGAGAGAGAGAACAGGTGCACCAGGACCTCTTGCTCCTGCGTATGAACTCCCGAAGCATGCGCCACTTTGTGCATCTGTCTTTACATGGATACTTGGCAGTCAAACCCAAACTGTCAGGCTTTCAAGCAAGTATCTTGAACCACTGAACTCTCTCCATCCCAAACTCAGGGCTTCTGCCATGTTAGACAAGCATTCTGCCAACGGGGCTACCTCACCACTGTTTTTCTTTGTTTTTGATTTTTCGAGGTAGGCTCTCACTCTGGTCCAGGCTGACCTGGAATTCACTCTGTAGTCTCAGGGTGGCCTTGAACTCATGGTGATCCTCCTACCTCTGCCTCCCAAGTGCTGGGATTAAAGGCGTGCGCCACCACGCCCGGCTACCACTGTTTTCTTTTAAAAAAAGAAAAAATTTGATACAGAAATAGGCAGGTAGAGAATGGGCGTGCCAGGGCCTCCAGCCACTGCAGTGGAACTCCAGATGCGTGTGCCCCCTTGTGCATCTGGCTCATGTGGGTCCTTTGTCTTTGCAGGCAAACCTTAACCATCTCTCATCACTAAGCCATCTCTCCAGCCCCGACTGGTTTTTGGGGTTTTTTTGATAGGGTCTTCAGCTCAGATCACTTCAATTTATTATGTAGCTAACTCCTAATCCTGCCATTTCCACCCACACTCCCTCCTCCCATATTCTGGGATCACGGGGGGGGGGGGTGTCACCAGGGCATTTGTTGTATGTTTTTTTTTTGCAGGCAGAGGGACAGAGAGTGAGCATGCCAGGACCTCCAGATGTGTGGTAATAGGGACTTGAACCCAGTCATTATGTTTTGCAGGTAAGCGCCGTAACTGCTGAGCTACCTCTCCAGCCCATGGACTTTGTGCTAGGATTAAAGGCTTAAATTTTTTTTGTTTTTCGAGGTAGGGTCTCACTCTAGCCCAGGCTGGAATTCACTATGTAGTCTCAGGGTGGCCTTGAACTCACAGCCATTTGCCTACCTCTGCCTCCGGAGTGCTGGGGTTAAAGGCATGTGCCACCATGCCCAGCTTTCATTTTGGATTTATTGTTTTGGTTTGACTTTTTTAATTTTTTATTTTATTTATTTGAGAGTGACAGACACAGAGAGAAAGACAGATAGAGGGAGAGAGAATGGGCGTGCCAGGGCCTCCAGCCTCTGCAAACGAACTCCAGACGCGTGCGCCCCCTTGTGCATCTGGCTAACGTGGGACCTGGGGAACCGAGCCTCGAACCGGGGTCCTTAGGCTTCACAGGCAAGCGCTTAACCGCTAAGCCATCTCTCCAGCCAGGTTGACTTTTTTTTGTTTGTTTTATGAGGTAGGGTCTCACTTTAGCTCAGGCTGACCTGGAATTCTCTATGCAGTCTCAGGGTGGCCTCGAACTCACAGTGATCCTCCTATCTCTGCCTCCCGGGTGCTGGGATTAAAGGCATGCGCCACCATGCCCTGCCTGGTTTGACTTTTTAAGGTAGGGTTTTGTATAGCTCAGGCTGACCTGGAATCCACTATGAGGTCTCAGGGTAGTCTGGACCTCATCTTGATCCCCCTACCTCTGCCTCCCAAGTGCTGGGACTGAAGACAAGACGTGTGTGTTCCCGTAGGATCTCTAACTCTAGCCCAACTGACCTGAAATCCTGCAAATCATGTAGTCTCTACCTCGGCCTTTCAAGTGCTGGAATTAAAGGTGTGTGTTACCATGCCTGGCCTGGGTCACCTTTGTTTTTTTAAATATTTATTTGCAAGCAGAGAGAGAAAGAATGGGCTTACCAGGGTCTCTATCCACTGCAAACGAACTGCAGATACATGTGCCCCTTGTGCATCTAGCATACGTGGGTCCTGGGGAATCGAACCTATGTCCCTTGGCTTTGTAGGCAAATGTCTTAATCACTAAGCCATCTAAAATCTTTTTTTGTTTTTTAAATTTGAAACAGGGCCTCCTTCTAGCCCAGGGTGACCTGGAACTCACTCTGTAGCCCAGGCTGGCTTTGAACTCACAAAGATCTCTTATCTTAGCCTCCCAAGTGCTGAAATTAAATGTGCGAGCCACTAGTCTTAGCTGAACGCTTTTCAAAGTGTTACTATCCTGGACCTTTGATTCAATTTATATGAAGTTCAAGAAGGGAGCATGCCCACCCTTTAGGGACAAATCGTAGTGCCTAAACAGAAATGGTGGTAACAGAGAGTGACCAGAGGTCACAGTACTTTCTTCCGTAAAAACATTTTGAAAGCCAGTCATGGGGGCACAAGCCTTTAATCCCAGCACTTGGGAGGCTGAGGTAGGAGGACCACTGAGAGGCCACCCTGAGACTACATAGTGAATTCCAGGTCAGTCTGGACCACAATGAGACCCTACCTTGAAAAAAATATATATACATAAATAAAAATAAATCAATAAATCCATTCTGGTTTCCACTGGTAAAACTTAGATTCCAAACATGATGAGATTAAAAAGGAAAATATAAAAAAAATTACAAGATTTTTATTGGCTAAATTAGCCCTAAAACAGAATAATTTATATTCCTTCATGATCTGGTATGGGTAAGATTTTAAGAGGTACAGAATTTAATCCAGTATCAAAATAGGGACAAATGGCATTGCTGAAACCATCATTAAACCTGTAGATGAGAGAATTATTATTCCTATCGTAAAAGGAGACTTCACCTAATTCATAGTCCAAAAAAATGCCAATCTTACTGGGCCACGCTGCAGGCATTCCCTGCATTCTCATGGGGCCAAATGCGACATGCTCAGTCCTGGAGTACAGTCCAATGGCCCAAAGGCCTTCAACAGGCGAGGGGTGATTCTGCCAGGTCCTGGGAAAAGAGTCTTCACACACACCCACAGTCCACTCATGTTTGCTCCCCACTTCCACCTCCCAGTAATGACGGCCAGAAACGAACTTCTCAAAGCCCAGGATAGAAGGGCAGAAAGTAAACCTCTGAGGGCTATCAGAGGTATGTTGTTTGTCTGTAGTAAAGTGCACGATTTTTCTGTCCTTAGAAACTACAAGCTGAACATGGGCTGTGTCGAAATCAAAATGCACATCTGTTTGAAATCGCTCGATAACTCTGTCCAGGCCAGAATACAGTGGAGGGAGACTGAATCCGTATTCCTTTAAGCGGAACGAGAAGACTTCGGGACGCCTCAGGTTTCGATGCCGGTGATAGATGCTCCGAGCGCGGGTCAAGAGCACCGCGTTGGAACGCAGGCCCTTGTCCCGCAATTCCCCCAGGAGGTGCTTTAATGTGGAAGCATGGTCTGAAAGACTGGCAAAGCTCTCACTAAGCTTTGATAAAATGCCCAACCCTTCAACTTCCATTTCCCTCAGCCTAGCCTCCCACTCATCCTGTAAAAACTGTCTAACCTGCTCGAATTCAGAGTATATTGCTTCCTTCCTCTGCTCTGCCATCCTCCCCAGCTCCAGCAACTTGCTGCTTTGCAGGACTATTATTCGTTCAACCCGTTCCACGTTATTTTTCAGGGGCTCGATGCTGCTTTCTAAAATTTTCCTGTGGTAAGGGGCCACTTTCTTAATGCGGCAAATGTGATGCCTCTGGTGTTTGACGGAGACGGAGCACTGGCTGCATAAGACCTGCTGGTCCTTCATACAGAAATGGGTGAGAATCTGCTGGTGCTTCTCGCAGACCTTCGGACTCTTCCTCTTGCTTCCTCGGATCTTCAGACTCCTGGCTATTTCAGCCAGGTTACGGAGCTGGCGGTTCCTCCTGAACTTCCTCTGCGAAAAGCAAACTTGGCAGACAGGGCATGGAAAAGCACCCTTTAGACCTTTCCAGGACCTGCTGAGGCAGGCATAGCAGAAGTTGTGTCCACAGCTAATAGTAACTGGGTCTTTGAGGTAATTCAGGCACAAGGGACAGCCGCACTCCTCTTGGAGGCTCTCCAGGGCTGTCTCGAACTCCATCAGCACGTCAGCGAAGGTGGGGGGCGGTGGGAAAAGGCGACGTTCCCTTGGGAGGGTCTGCCTCCCCGAAGATCAGGATCCAGTGAGGGGTGCTAGCCCTTCAAGGCTTGCAGAAGGGCCAGTGGTAAGTCTCACTGGCTTGACTTGCTTATACTCACTGAAGTCTACCACTTCAGCTCAGAGAGCACAATTCGAAGTTCGTCACTGTCACGGGTTAGCTTATCAGAACAGACGTTTAATGGTTTTCTTCAAGGATGCAGCCCATAGGTCTAATGGACCAATAATTCCTATGGATGAGAAAAGATTAAAAAATTTATTTATTTTTCTATCTCTATCACACCTTCCAAGGCTCAAGGTCTATTGCGGAAGAGGTGGCAGAAAGAATGTAAGAGCCATAGGAAGGGTAGGACTCTTTACAACGTGCTCCTCCAGACACAAACTGGCCTGGATATCCATGACATCACAGTGCCTGACACTACCTACATAAGACCACCATAATAGGAGGAAAAGATCATGACATCAAAATAAAATGGAGACTGATTGAGATGGGGAGAGGATATGATGGAGAATGGAGTTTCAAAGGGGAAAGTGGGAGGATATTATCATGGGATACTTTTTATAATCATAGAAGATGTTAAATTGAGAAAAAAATCTGAAAAGAAAAACAATTTATTTTTCTTTTTGATTTTAAGGTAGGGTCTCCAGACCAAGCTGACCTAGAATTCACTAGTCTGAGGGCGGCTTTGAACTCACGGTAATCCTTTTACCTCTGCCTCCTGAATGCTGGGATTAAAGGTGTGTGCCACTGCACCTGACTAAAAAAAAATAATTCATTCATTTGAAAGCAGAGAAAGATACACAGAAAGAGAGAGAATGGGCGCACCAGGGCATATAGCCATTGCAAATGAGCTCCAGATGTATGTGCCACTTTGTGCATCGGATTTACCTGGGTACTGGGGAATCAAACTTGGGTCCTTAGTCTATGCAGACAAGTGCCTTAACAGCTAAGCATCTCCACCCAAGAAAAGATTTTTTTTTTTTTTTTTGGTTTTTCGAGAGAGTCTCACTCCAGCCCAGGCTGACCTAGTATTCACTATGTCTATTCACTATGTAGTCTCAGGGTGGCCTCAAACTCAGCTACCTTCCTACCTAACCCAGTAAAGTTCATAGATTCACAAAAAAAAAAAAAAAAAAAGAATAGAAAAACAAAAGAAGGTTGTCCATCAGTCGCAGGGGCAGCCAGCGGGCACAGCTGAGCTCACCACATGGACGGCAGAGCTGGGGTGGTGGTGCAGGCCTTCGATCCCAGTTCTCAAAAGGCTAAAGTGGGATGGTCCAGGTCAGTCTGGGCTCCAGAGGAACCTCCAAAAACAAGAAAAAGAAGGCTGGATACCGGGCGTGGAGGCGCACGCCTTTAATCCCAGCACTAGGGAAGCAGAGGTAGGAGGATCGCCATGAGCTCAAGGCCACCCTGAGATGACAGTGAATTCCAGGTCAGCCTGGGCTACAGTGAGACCCTACCTCGAAAAACCAAAATAAATAATAAAAAACTACTGGGCATGGTGGCCCATGCCTTTAATCCCAGCATTTGGGAGAAAGAGGTAAGCAGATCACTGTAAATCTGAGGTCATCCAGAGCTAGAGTTCTTACCTTGGAAAAAAAGAAAAAGGAAGAACAAAACAAAACCAAAGACAGTAAATCTGTAATCCCAGTGCTTGGAGGCTGAGGCAGGAGAGTTGTGATGAACATGAAGCAAACCTGGTCTACATAGTAGAAGGTTGCATTATACATATGGAGACCCTGTCTCAAAAAAACACTATTAAGGGGCTGGAGAAATGGCTTAGCCGTTAAGGCATTTGCCTGCAAAGCCAAAAGACCCAAGTTTGATTCCCCAGAATCCACGTTAGCCAGATGCACAAGGGGGTGCACACATCTGGAGTTCCTTTGCAGTGGCTGGAGGCGTGGCGTGCCCATTCTGTCTCTATCTTTCTCTGTCAAATAAACAAATAAATAATTTTTTAAAAATCAGCCTGGGCTACAGTGAAATGTTATCTTGAAAAACCAAAAGAGAGCTGGAGAGATGGCTTAGCGGTTAAGCGCTTGCCTGTGAAGCCTAAGGACCCCGGTTGGAGGCTCTCCAGGACCCACGTTAGCCAGATGCACAAGGGGGTGTACGCGTCTTGATTCATTTGCAGTGGCTGGAGGCCCTGGCGCGCCCATTCTTTCTCTCTGTCTGTTGATGTCAAATAAATAGAAATAAACAAATTTAAAAAAAGAAAAAAATTATATATATATATATATATATGTATACACATATATACACACACACATTCGCACACATATACATAAGCATGCACACATACATATATATGTACATTAACCATAGCTCTGTAGAGGACCTGAATATACATAGAATGAATAAGCACTATGAAGGGGATTTGCCAGATTAATTCACAAGGCGCAGGCCGGGGCAGTGGAACAACAGCGGTCTGCAGAGCCAGAGAGCCCCGCAGCTTCTCAGCGCACTATTAAGGCCGGGTACTTCTGCAGTCCCCCGCTGGCACTGAAGGCGCAGGGCGATGGGCGCTGGGCACCGCCCGTGAGGTTCGCACCCGCAGATGGAGGATGTCTGCACCCGCAGGTGGCCAGGCGGATCTTCCGCCACCGCCGGAAGGGTCGCCCACTCAGGGGAACCCTTTCCTCCTCCCACCACCCAAGAGGGGCCTGCCCCAGGCTGACCTGGAATTCACTATGTGGTCGCAGGCTGGCCTCAACCTCATGGCAATCCTACCTCTAAAGGTGTCCCTTGCCCGGGGGAGGGGAGTGGGGCATTCCTTTAATCCCAGTACTTGGGAGGAGGCAGAGGATCGCCATAAATTCAAGGATACACTGAGATTACATAGTGAATTCCAGGTCAGCCTGAGCAACAGTGTAACCCTACCTCAAAAAATAAATAAACCGGGCGTGCTGGCACACGCCTTTAATCCCAGCACTTGGGAGGAAGAGGTAGGAGGATCGCCATGAGTTCAAGGCCACCCTGAGACTCCATAGTGACGTCCAGGTCAGCCTGAGCTACAGTGAGACCCTACCTCGAAAATCAAAATAAATAAATAAAACAGGGCATGGTGGCCCATAATTTTAATTCTAGCACTTGGGAGGCAAAGGTAAGAGGGCTGCCATGAGTCAGCGTGTGCTAGAGTGAAACCCTGCCTCAAAAAAAAAAAAAAAAAAAGATAATGGGCAGGGTGTGGTAGCCTGGGCCTTTAGTCCTGGCACTGTGGAGGCAGAGGTAAAGGATCTCTGTGAGTCAGAGGCCATCCTGGGACTACAGACTGAATTCCAGGTCAGCCTAGGCTAGGGTGAGACCCTACCTGGAAACAATAAAAGACCCAATCCAACGAACAAAATTTTATTTTCCTCAAGTTTGCATTGACTTCAGGGGAAAAAAAAAAAATCTTAAACCAGGTGTGGTAGCACATGCTTTTAAACCCATCATTCAGGAGACAGAGGTAGTAGGATCACCATGAGTTCAAGGCCAGCCTGAGCTGCAGCAAGACCCTAACTCACATAAAGAAAAAAAACTTGAAATGATTTAGCCGTTAAGGTATTTGCCTGCAAAGCCTTAACACGGTTTGATTCCACAGGACCCACGTATGCACAAGGTGCACAAGGTGGCGCAGGCATCTGGAGTTCTTTGCAGTGGCTAGAGGCCCTGGCGTGCCCATTCTCTTTTTCTTTTTCTTTTTTTTTGGTTTTTCGAGGTAGGGTCTCACTCTAGCCCAGGCTGACCTGAAATTCACTATGGAGTCTCAGGGTGGCCTCGAACTCATGGCAATCCTCCTACCTCTGCCTCCCGAGTGCTGGGATTAAAGGCGTGCAGCACCACGCCTGGCCCCATTCTCTTTCTATCTGCCTCTTCCTGTCTCTCTCTCAAATAAATAAAATGAAAAAAAAATAAAAGTCAATGCAGGGCTGGAGAGATGGCTTAGCGGTTAAACGCTTGCCTGCAAAGCCTAAGGACCCCAGTTCAAGACTTGATTCCCCAGGACCCATGTTAGCCAGATGCACAACGTGGCGCACGCATCTGGAGTTTGTTTGCAGTGGCTGGAAGCCCTGGTGTGCCCATTCTTTCTCTGCCTCTTTCTATATTGCTCTCAAATAAAATAAACACACACGCACACACAAACTCAATGCAGGGCTGGAAAGGGCTTACTGGTTAAGGCGCTTGCCTGCAAAGCCAAAGGACCCAGGTTCCATTCCCCAGGACCCACATAAGCCAGATGCACAAGGGAGCGCATGCATCTGGAGTTAGTTTGCCTTGGCTGGAAGCCCTGGCTCATCCATTCTCTCTCCACGTGCTTATTTCTCTCCTGTCTCTCAAATAAATAAATTTCTTAAAAAGTCAATACATTTATTTTGGTTTTGTTTTTCGAGGTAGTGTCTTGCTCTAGCCCTCCTGACCTGGATACAGTCTCAGATTGGTCTTGAGCATACAACGATCCTATCTCAGCCTCCCATGTGCTGGGATTAAAGGTCCCATCGCAAAGGGGACACACGTGTCTGGAGTTCGTTTGCAGTGGCTGTAGGCTCTGGCACGCCCATTCTCTATCTCTTTCTCTATAAAAATATAAAAACTGGACATGGTGGCACACGCCTTTAATCCCAGCACTCAGGCGGCAGAGGTAGGAGGATCACTGTGAGGTCGAGGCCACCCTGAAACTACATAGTAAAATCCAGGTGATCCTGGGCTAGAGTGAGACCCTACCTCAAAAAACCAAAAATAAAATAAAATATATATAAACGCCCGCACCTCCATGCCAAGCCAGGCTTAAAAAAAAAAAGAAACAACTTTAGAGTAAATTGGACAGGAGGCTTGGAATCCTGGTGAGGCCCTGACAGACCTTGAACTTGGATCCTTCTGCCTGGGCCTACTGAGCAGCTAGGACCTACAGGTATGACTCACCTGCCCGGTGAGATGCTCCGGGATCAGCGCCCCAGGAGCGCCCCAGCCACCACCGCGAGGTCTCGGCACAGCAGATGACCGCACTCGGTTCAGCTCGGCTCCAGCCCTCCGGGACCGCTCTACGGCCCGCCCAGCTTACCTGCGCCAGGTAGAGCAGCGGCCGAGGCTGGAAGCGTTGCAGCAAAGCGCTCAATGCCCAGAAAAGCGGGAAAAGCCGCGGTGACAGGGGGGAAGTGGGCGAGCCCGGGAAGCCTGGCCCCGCCCTCAGGGATGAGGGCCTAGTTTGCTTCAAGGGATCACTTAGGTCGCATTGTCAGGGACTCTGGGTTAGTTTAGCTCCTTGTAGAGTTTGTGTTTAGCATGCGTGAGGTTCTGGTTCACTCCCCATCACCAAAAGGTAAAAAAATAAATAAAGGCGTGGTGGCGCACGCCTTTAATCCCAGCTCTTGGGAGTCAGAGGTAGGAGGGTTGCCTTGAGTTCAAGGCCACCCTGAGACTACATAGTGAATTCCAGGACCTCAGAAAAGAAAAAGAAAAAAATTAAAAATACAGGAAAGATGGGTTAGCGGTTAAGGCATTTGCCTGTGAAGCCTAAGGACCCAGGTTCCATTCCCCAGGACCCTCCTAAGCCAGAAGCACGGGGTGACACATGCGTCTGGAGTTTGTTTGTGGAGGCAGGAGGACATGGAGCACCCATTATCTCTCTATCTGCCTCTTTCTTAAATAAAAATAAAGTTAAAGCTGGGCGTGGTGGCCCACGCCTTTAATCCCAGCATTTGGGAAGTAGAGGTAGGAGGATCACCTTGAGTTCAAGGCCACCCTGAGACTACATAGTGAATTCCAGCTCAGCCTGAGCTCCAGTGAGACCCTACCTCGAAAAACCAAAATAAATAAATAATTTTAAAAATGTACTGTCAGTCCTGGCTTGTTTGGCACAAACCTGTAACTCAGCACTAGGAAAGCTGATGCAAAATTGCCTGTTTAACCTAAGAAAAATAAAATAAAACTTCATAGCCCGGAGCGTTGACACATGCCTTTAATCCCAGCACTTGGGAGGCAGAGGTAGGAGGATTGATGGTTGTGACTTCAAGGCCACCCTGAGACTACATAGTGAATTCCAGGTCAGTCTGGGCTAGAGGGAGACCCTACCTCAAAAAATTAAAAATTAAATTAAAAATAAAAAGATTGGGGCTGGAGAGATGGCCAGTGGTTAAGGCACTTGTTCCCCAGTAACCCCTTAAAGGCAGACGCACAGGTGGTGCAGACATCTGGAGTTTGCAGTAGCTGGAGGCCCTGGCGCTCCCAGCACAACACACCCACCACACAGCTTCTTCAAGCTTTTAGATTTTTACTATCAAATTGTTGTTTTGGGGGGCAGGGTGTCACAGTAGCGCGGGGCGATCTTCCCGAGTGCCGGGATTAAAGGCATGCTCCCCTTTGCCCCCACTAATTACTCTCTCATCCCAAAGAGCAAAGAACACCCCAGCCATACTCATTGCTGGCCTCTTTAAAAATGGACCCCACAACCTGTCCCCAGATGTCAAAGTAATGAAGACCTCCATAATTTACTGGGGGTCACGTGATGATGTTGATGAGGGAGTGGTTAGATTTGAAATGGAAGGAGAAATCAGGTCTTTGAAATGCAAAGGACACCATCCGCTCTCAGGAACTGAGGAGGGTCAAAGGGCAAATTCTTCCTCTTTGTACAAAACATGCCCTCAGAGTGGGTGGTAGGTACTGTGGTCAGTGAATGCATGGGTCTGCCCTAACTTTGAACCCCAGGCACTAAGAGAATCTAATATTTGCAGAATAATGGAATGGGAGATGATTGATGGATAGAGAGGTACAGTTGGACTAGAGTCTCGTGTAGTTGACAACAACTAGTTGAATATATCAAAATAACTAGTGGAGAGGTTCTGAATTTTCCCAAAACAAAGAAATAATAAAGGTTCTACAGGCATAGAAGATTCCGTACCCTGGGGTTGGGGTATAGCTCTGATGCACAGTGATTGCCTGCAAGCATAAAACCCTGGGTTCATGCAGGGCGCGGTGGCTCATGACTTTAATCCCAGTACTTGGGAGGCAGAGCTAGGAGGATCACTGAGAGTTCAAAGCCACCCTGAACTATATAGTGAATTCCAGGTCACCCTGGGCTAGAGTCAGACCCTACCTTGTAAAACAACAACAAAAAAAAAAGCCCTGGGTTCAATCCCCAGCAATAAAAAATAATTAGTCAGGTGTGGTGGCGCACTCCTTTAATCCCAGCACTTGGAGGCAGAGGTAGAAGGATTGCTTTGGGTCCAAGGCCACCCTGAGACTCGAGTGAATTCCAGGTCAGCCTGAGCTAGAGACTCCACCACAAAAAAAAAAAAAAAAGAAAAGAAAAAGAAGGAGTGAAGCTAGAGAGATGGCTTAGTGGTTAAGGTATTTGTCTGTGAAGCCTAAGGACCCGGGTTTGATTCTCCAGTACTCACTTAAACCAGATGCACAAAGTTGTGCATGTGTCTGGAGTATATTTGCGGTGGCTGAAGGCCCTAGTGCGCCCATTCTCTCTATCTGCCTCTCTCTCTTTGTCGCTCTCTTTCTCTCCAATAAATAAATTTTAAAAGATACAATAAATAAGGCCAGGCATGGTGGCGCATGCCCTTAATCCCAGCACTTGGGAAGCAGAGGTAGGAGAATTGCTGTGAATTCGAGGTCACCCTGAGACTACATAGTGAATTCCATGTCAGCCTGGGCCAAAGTGAGACCCTACCTCAAAAAGAAAAATTACAATAAATTATAAAAAAGGAAAGAGGCTAGAGAGATGGCTTAGTTGTTAAGGTGTTTGCCTGCAAAGCCAAAAGGTCCTTGGTTCGATTCCCCAGGACCTACATAAGCCAGATGCACAAGATGGCACATGCGTCTGGAGTTTATTTGTATGAGTTCCAGGTCAGCCTGGGCTAGAGTGAGACCCTGCTTTGAACAAACAAGGGCTGGAGAGATGGCTTAGTAGTTAAGGTTCTTGCCTTCAAAGCCAAAAGACCCAGGTTCAATTTCCCGGTGCCCATGTAAAGCCAGATGGCGCAATCATCTAGAGTTTATTTGCAGTAGCTAAAGGTCCTGGTGCACTCATTCTCTCTCTCTCTCTAGTAAATAAAGTATTTTTAAAAATGTTTTTTTTAGCCGGGGATGGTGGCACACACCTTTAATCCCAGCACTCGGGAGGCAGAGGTAGGAGGATCGCTGTGAGTTCAAGGCCACCCTGAGACTACAGAGTTAATTCCAGGTCAGTCTGGACCAGAGTGAAACCCTACCTCGAAAACCCAAAAAAAAAGAAGAAAAAAATTTTAAAGAAAGCAAGGCATGGTGGCGCAGGTAGACATAGGAGAATCGCCCTGAGCCCCAAGTTACCCTGAGTCTATATAGTGAATTCCACGTCAGCCTGGGCAACAGTGAGACCCTACTTCAAGAAAAAAAAAAGGTGTGGTGGCACACGCCTTTAGTTCCAGGGCCAGGGAGGCAGAGGTGGGAGGTTTGCCGTGAGTTCGAGGCCATTCTAAGATTACATAGTGAATTCCAGGTCAGCCTCGGCTAGAGACACTACCTCAAAAAAATAAAAATAAATAAATAAAATAATAAATAAATAAATAAACCAACAAAACAATGATGCTGAACATGGTGACACACACATTTAATCCCAGCTTGGGAGGCAGTGGTAGGAGGATTGGATTGCTGTGGGTTCGAGGCCACCCTGAGACTACGTAGTGAATTCCAGGTCAGCCTGGGCTAGAGTGAAACCCTGCCTCGAAAAAACAAGAATAAAACAAAACAAAACAAAGAAGACACCTTTAATAGGTTGATATTGTATGTATGTAAGTACAATGATTGAGAAGGGAGGTAATATGATGGAGAATGGAATTTCAAAGGGGAAAGTGTCAGGGGGGAAGGAGGGAATTACCATGGGATTTTTTTTATAATCATGGAAAATGTTAATAAAAATTAAAAAAAAAAAAAAGATACCTCATGTCAAAGAATAAGGTGAACTGGAGACTGGAGAGATGGCTTAACAGTTAAAGTGCTTGCCTCTAAAGCCAAAAAACCCAGGTTCAATTTCCCAGGACCCACATTAGCCAGATGTACAAGGTGGCGCACGCATCTGGAGTTCATTTGCAGTGGTTGGGTGCCCTGACATGCCCATTCTCACTCTACCTCTCTCTCCCAAATAAATAAATAAAAATGTTTTTTAAAAAGCAATAACCCTTTGAAAGACTGGGTTGTGAAACAAAGTGAATGAGAGTAAACCGCTCTGAGCACTTGGGAAGGCGGTGAGGGTGAAAGACGCCCTCAGCTCAGACCTCTGCATCCCCAGGCCGAAGGAGCCTAGGCTGGCTGCAAAGAGGAAACGCTGCGGCTGAGCTCCATGGACACACAGTCCAGTGTGAGGTCAGCAAGAGGCCGGACCTGGCCCTGCAGATCTTGGCTTTCCTCATGGGGATGATGGTTAGGGTTTTGAGAGGATTAGTGAAAGTTTACACTGGGGTGTAAATGAGAAAATGAGACCATGTTTCTTTGTCTCTTTTTTTTTTTTTTTTTCTCCCCTTTTGGTTTTTCGAGGTAGGGTCTCACTGTAGCTCAGACTGACCTGGAATTCACTATGTAGTCTCAGGGTAGCCTTGAACTCATGGCGATCCTCCTACCTCTGCCTCCTGAGTGCTGATATTAAAAGTATGCACCACCATACTTGGCTGAGATCATGTTCCTTAACTGGAGACCCCCCTGCATTCTCTCATTGGCTGCGCAGTCTTGCGTGCTTGGTATTAGGGGTCCTAGAGGTGTATGGAAGTCCTGGCCACACTGTGCTTTGTGGCTTTGAGGATCTTTCTGGGGGAGCCACTTCCTTCCGAGATCATTTCACAGGAGCAAGGGCTGGGCAGATGGCTCAGCAGTTAAAGGCTCTCAGAGGGGCCAGATAAACAAGGAACTGATACGGTGTGAATGCCCATTACAGATTATACCCGGAGAGGGAATTCTAACCGGGGAATCCACTTATTTTAAGGCTGAATGTCAGTTAGGAGGGTAGCTCACTGCAGCATGTGCTTAGGACATGTGGTAGACTGCGTCAGATGTCCCCCATAAACTCATGTGTTTTGAATGTCTCAGCCTCAGCTGATGGCAATTTGGTAGGTGGAGCCTGGCTGGAGGAGGTGTGTTGTTGGGGGCAGGCTTAGGGATGTTATAGCCAGCTGCCCCTGGCCAGAGCTCTGCTCACTCTCTTGCTGCTGTCTTCCACCTGCTGCGGCAAGAAGTGATGCCCCACCTCTGCTCTGGGGCCACCCTTCCCCCGCCATCATGAAGCGTCCCCTGGAGACTCTAAGCCGGAATAAACCATTTCCTCCCATCAGCTGCTTTTGGCTGGGTGTCTTGTCCCATCAACCGGAAGGTAACTAACCCCAACAGTATTGAGGGGCCGTAGGCTTGATTATTTTTCGGCACCAAATAAATAATGAAATGCACGGTAGTTGTGGTGGCAAGCTCTTCCGTGACATTGGTCCAGAGGCTGAAGTAGCCGAACCCAGATCTGGCCCTTCTCTGGGCGCTGCTGCTCTCTGCCGAGCTGGGGGCAGTGAGGGAGGCCTGGTGAGAAGGTGGTGATCTGGAGAAACAGCACTGAGCCCTGTGTGGAGTCCCTGTCCCTTCATCTGCCCCTCGGGCTGGTTTATAGACACTCAGAGTTTAAAAGGACACCCAGAAACCTGGCCAAGATCCCTGTCACTCCGCGCTCAGGGCTGCACCGAGGGTGTCCATTCATGGCCTGCACAATGTGGACAGTCAGAGTTGCAGGGGAATGTGACCCACAAATCTGAATAAGTTTGGAACAGTCCGCGAAGGACGTTTGTTTTTGTGTTGTTTTGTTTGTTTCGAGGGTCTCACTCTAGCCCAGGCTGACCTGGAATTCATTCTGTAGTCTCAGGGTGGTCTCGAACTCACGGCAATCCTCCTACCTCTGCCTCCTGAGCGCAGTGATTAAAGGCGTGCGCCACCATGCCTGGATGAACTTTTTTTTTTTTTTTTTGACATAATGAAGATTGAACCGAGTTCTTGTTGTGCCAGTGAACTCTAGCCCCACATCCTCAGCCCTATTTCCACTCCGCCGGCCCACCCCGTGCTGGAGATACAGACCTTGTTGCTGGTCCAGTGATAGCCCCCGATCTACATCTTAATCCCCCCACCCCCCGCCACACAAGATCTTTTTTGTGGTAGGGTCTCACCGTAGCCCAGGCTGACCTAAAACTCACTCTGTGGTTCCAGGCTGACCTTGAACTCACAGCAATCCTCCTACCTCTGCCTTCCGAGTGCTGGGATTCAAGGAGTGTTTCACCCCACCTCGCCCTTAACCCCATTTTTACCTTTTGACTTTTGAGAACCTATTGAGCTGCCAAGTCTAGCCTTGAATTTACTCAATGGCACAGGCAGGTCTTAAACTTACTTCCTTTTTTTTTTTTTTTTTTTTGGTTTGTTTTTCAAGGTAAGGTCTCCCTCTAGCCCAGGCTAACCTGGAATACACTAGTCTCAGGGTGGCCTCAATCTCATGGCAATCCTACCTCTGCCTACTGGGTGCTGAGATTAAAGGCATACACCACCACACCTGGTTTACTTTCTTCTTGAAAATTTTTGAGGGAGTGTGTATGAATATGGACATGCTAAGGCCTCCCTTGCCAGTACAAACTCCAGATGCATGTGTATCTGGCTTTACATGGGTACTGGGAAATCAAACCTGAACCATCAGGCTTTGCAAGAAATTACCTTTAAATTCTAAGCCATTTATTTCTCCAGCCCCGAGGCCTTGAAATTTCTAAACCTCCCCAATAACTAGGATTACAGGCCTGTGTCACTAATCCCATCTAAAGGACAGTTTATAGTAATGTCTTACTATATGTGTTTGTGTGTGTGTGTATGTGTGTGTGTGTGTGTGTGAGTGTGTATGTATACCTAATAAGTTCAGGGTTATTGGGAAATAACTAGAATGAGACTCTGCCTCAAAATTACTTGAGAGAGAGATTGGGCATGCAAATTCCAGATACATGTGCCACCTTGTGCATCTGGCTTATATGGGGACCAGAGAATTGAACCTGGTTCCTTGCATTTTGCAGGTAACTGCCTTTACCACTAAACCATCTCTCCAGCCCCCCATTCTTTCTTTTTTTCTTTTTTCTTTTTTTTTGATTTTTTTTTTTTGTTTGTTTGTTTTGTTTTTCGAGGTAGGGTCTCACTCTAGCCCAGGCTGAGCTGGAATTCACTATGGAGTCTCAGGGTGGTCTCGAACTCACTGCGATCCTCCTACCTCTGCCTCCCAACTGCTGGGACTAAAGGTGTGTGCCACCATGCCCAGCCCATCCTTTCTTTATTGTGGCTTTGTGTTGGGAGAATTGACCCTTCCTGGATATCAAGGTTTTGTTTACTTATTTATTTATTTTAGTTTTTCAAGATAGGGTTTCACCCTTGCCCAGGCTGACCTGGAATTCACTATGTAGTCTCAAGGTGGCCTTGAACTCATGGCGATCCTCCCACCTCTGCCCCCAAGTGCAAGTGCTGGGATTAAAGGTGTGTGCCACCACGCCCAGCTTTTGTTTACTTATTTTTATTTTTTATATTTTAAGATATATTTTATTTTTGTTTATTTATTTGACAGAGAAAGAGGGAGAGAGAGAGAGAGAGAGAATGGGCATGTCACAGCCTCCAGCCACTGCAAGCAAACTCTAGATGTGTATGCCCCCTGTGCATCTGGCTAATGTGGGTCCTGGGGAATCAAACCTGGGTCCTTTGGCTTTGCAGGCAAATGCCTTAACTACTATGCCATCCCTCCAGCCCTGTTTTTTATATATTTACAAGGGAAGAAAGACACAGGGAATAAGAGCACCAGGGCCTCTAACCACTGCAAATGAACTCCAGATTCATGTGTCACTCTGTGCATCTGGCTTTATGTGAGTGTTGGAGAATTGAACCCAGGTAGTTAGGTTTTGCAGGCAAGTGCCTTGATGGATGAGCCATCTTTCCAGCCTCCAGGTTTTCAGGATTTTTTGGTGAGGGGAGGTCGCTGAAGAGATGTTTTAGAGGTTAAGACTCTTGCCTGCAAAGCCAAAGGACTCAGGTTCAATTCCCCAGCATCCAATGGTAAGCCAGATGCAAAAGAGGGTACATGCATCTGGAGTTAGTTTGCAATGACTAGAGGCCCTGGTGCACCCAAATTCTCTCTCATTCTCTCTCTCTCTCTCTCCATATATATATCTGCCTCTTTCTGTCTCAAATAAATAAATAATAATAATAAAATTATGCTTTGCAGACAAGTCCCTTAACTGCTGAGCCATCTCTCTAGTTCCAGTTTACAGGGTTTTTTTTTTCTTTTTTAATGAGAATAACTTTTTTATTTTTTTTATTTTTTATTTACTTATTTGACAGCGACAGAGAGAGAAAGATATATATATATATATACATATATATACATATATATATATGTATATATATATATATGTATAGAGAGAGAGAGAGAGAATGGGCACACCAGGGCTTCCAGCCACTGCCAAAGAACTCCAGACGTGTGCACTCCCTTGTGCATCTGGCTCACATGGGTCCTGGGGAATCGAGCCTTGAACTGGTGTGGTGGCGCACGCCTTTAATCCCAGCACTCGGGAGGCAGAGGTATGAGGATTGCCGTGAATTCAAGGTCAACCTGAGACTACATAGTGAATTCCAGGTCAGCCTGGGCTAGAGTGAGACAACCCCCCCGAAAAAAATAAGGGCTGGAGAGATGACTTAGTGGTTAAGGTGTATGCCTGAAAAGCCTAAGGACCCAGGTTTTATTTTCTAGGTCTCACGTAAACCAGAGGTACATGAAGGCACATGTGTCTGGAGTTTGTTGGCAGTGGCTGGAGGCTCTGGCGTGCCCATTCTCTCTCTCTTTCTCCCTTTCTCTGTCTCAAATAAATAAATAAATAAATGAATCTTTAAAAAAATAATAAATAAAAATTAAAAACCAAAAGAGAGGGCTGGAGGCACAGTAGAGATGGCTTAGCGGCTAAGGCATTTACCTGCAAGCCAAAGGATTCAGGTTCAATTCCCCAGAACCCACATAAACCAGAGCACAAGGAGGTGCTCACATCTGGAGTTCATTTGCAGTGGCTGGAGGCCCTGGTGTGCCCATTCTCTCCCTCTTTAAAATAAATAACTTACATTTTTAAAAATATTAGGCAGGTGTGGTGGTGCACGCCTTTAATCCCAGCACTCAGGAGGCAGAGGTGGAAGGATTGCTGTGAGTTCAAGGCCACCCTGAGACTACATAGTGAATTCCAGGTCAGCTTGGGCTAGAGTGAAACCCTGCATCAAAAAAAAAAAAAAAAAAAAAAAAAAAAAAAGAGGGCTGGAGAGATGATGTAATGGTTAAGGTGCTTGCTTGCAAAGCCAAAAAACCCAGATTTGATTCCCCAATACCCACATAAGCCAGATGCCCAAGGTGGCACATGTATCTGGAGTTTGCATGTAGCTGCTGAAGGCCCTAGCACACCCATGCTCCCTTGCTTGCTCTCTCTCCCTGCCTCTATCTATTGCTCTCAAATAAATAAAGAATTTTTTAAAGAAGAAGAAAGTAGCAGGGCGTGGTGGCACACACCTTTAATCCCAGCATTCAGGAGGCAGAGGTGGAAGGATCTCTGTGAGTTCAAGGACACCCTGAGACTACATAGTGAATTCTAGGTCAGCCTGGGCTAATGTGAGACCCTACCTCAAAAAAAAAAAAAAAAACAAAAAACAGCCAGGTGTGGTGATGCACGCCTTTAATCCCAGCACTCAGAAGGCAGCGGTAGGAGGATTGCTATGAGTTCAAGGCCACCCTGAGACTACATAGTGAATTCCAGGTCAACCTGGGCTAGAGTGAGACCCTACCTCGGGGGGGGGGGGGACTGTAAGTGTATATGTACATAAATGTGTGTATATATGTGTGTATGTGTGAGATTTGACAGAGAGGGAGAGAGAAAGAGCGAGGCACAGGTAGAGAGAATGGGTGCACCAGGGCTCCAGCCACTCCAAATGAACTCCAGAGGCATGCACCACCTTGTGCATCTGGCTTATGTGGGTCCTGGGGAATCGAACTTGGGTCCGTAAACTTCTCAGGCAAGCGCCTTAGCCACTAAGGGAGTGAAGGAATATTTTGTCCTCTTCCAGGAACAAGTAGGCACTTGCCAGCGGTGACTGCTGCTGACCCAAGGAGGTGCTGAGCGTGGCTTCGTACTCAGTCGGTTACGGAATCGGACTGAGACCAGCTGCAGTTTGGGTGGAACTCGACTGGACAGACTGTCACAGGGGCCAGTCACTTCCTGTGCTGTCAAGACATCACTCTGGCTACCGGTGCAATCTGAGAGTGAATCTGCTTGTCCCTGGAAGGTATCCCAGTGTCGGTCAGAAGAAAGCCCACTTCAGTGCAGGCCTTCTTTCCCAGCTGGATGGCGCTGGAAAAGGCCTTGGCCAATCTCCAGGCAGAATCCAAATGTCAGAT
The DNA here is from genome assembly GCF_020740685.1 of Jaculus jaculus. Classification (NCBI taxonomy): domain Eukaryota; kingdom Metazoa; phylum Chordata; class Mammalia; order Rodentia; family Dipodidae; genus Jaculus; species Jaculus jaculus. The sequence continues at coordinate 6,260,057 of NC_059113.1, read as the reverse complement.
CTGTCTGGGTGAAATGACAGACCCTGTCACGATCGAATGTGGCCACAACTTCTGTTCCACGTGCATCACGCAGTCCTGGGCAGATCTGGAAGGCAGGTTCCCCTGTCCCGTGTGCCGCTACCAGTGCCAGAAGAGCCCGCTCACGGGCAACCTGCAGCTGCGGCGGATCCTTGCCAGGGCCAGGCAGCTGCACGGGCAGCTGAGCAAGACCCAGGAGGAGAAGCCACAGTGCGAGAAGCACGGCCGGGCCCTGACCCTTTTCTGCGAGCAGGACCTGGAGCTGCTGTGCGCGCTGTGCCCGTGGCTGCCGGCCCACCGGGGCCACCCCGTGAGGCTCATCGAGGAAGCCGCCTCCCAGCACCGAGCGAGGCTCCACGGTTACATGCAGGCTCTGAACAGGCAAGTGGCGGAGCTTCAGGATGCGCTCGCCGCTCAGGCCCGACGCCAGGCGCAGCTGCAAGAGACCATGGAGAGCGAGAGGACGAAGCTGTGCTCCGAGTGCAAGCAGCTGAAGCAGCTGGTGGACCGGGAGCAGCAGGCGGTGCTGTCCAGGCTGGGGAGGGAGGAGCGGGAGATGGTGCAGAAGCTGCGCGGCTGCACGAGGCGGTTCGCGCAGCACGTGTCGGCGATGGAAGCGCTGCTCGCCGAGGCGTCGGAGAAGAGCGTGACGCCCGACGTGGAGCTGCTGATGGGCGTCGGGAGCCTCTTCCGCAGGTGCGAGGACGTGCAGCCCCCCGCCTTCTATCTCTTCAAGTTCACGAGGCACGGGTATTGCCTGCCTCCCCGGTTCTCCACGCTGCAGGCAATTAGACAGAAGTTTCGCGAAGCGATTACTCTGGATCCCGAAACGGCAGCTCCTCCCCTGCTCGTCTCCGGGGATAGGAAGTCCGTGCGCTGCTGCTTGAAGCCCGGGCGAGGCGGCCCCGGGAGCCCAGCGCGCCCCGAGCGCTGCGCCGCCGCCGCCGCCGCCGTCCTGGGCGCGCAGAGCTTCGGCGTCGGGCGGCACTACTGGGAGGTGCGGGTGGGCGACAAGGCCGAGTGGGCCGTGGGGCTTTGCAAGGACCCCGCTGGGGACGGGGACGGGCGCCCGAGTCGCCGCTGGGTGCTTCGGCGGCGGGGCGGCGCCTACGTGGCTGAGCACACGGTCTCCGTCGCGCTTGAGCTCGCCGAGAAGCCCAGCAGGATTGGCATCTACCTGGACTACGAGCTGGGTGTGATTTTCTTCTACAACCTGAGTGACAGGACTCACATCCATTCTTTCAGGGATAAGTTTTCAGAAGCACTGAGGCCTTATTTCCACGTTGGAGAGGATTCCAAACCTCTGTCCTTCCAGTGACAGAAGGATGAGCTCCTTGTGACATTGCTTTCCTCCTCTTCCCTTCCCTTGCCTTCCTCCACATCCCTTCCATCGCCTTTCCTGCCCTTCCCCTACCTTGTCCTAAAACTGACCATGCAGTCCAAAGTGGCCTCCAAGCCTTCTGAAAGCTGGGGATTTCTTCAGCCATCATGCCCAGCTAACAGCTTTTACGAACACTTCTATAACTTAGGCCAGTAAGGGAAATTTATGCTTTTCATTTTGTTTTAATAATGACAGGTGCTGTAGATTCATAGATGTGGACATCAACTGCCATGTGTTTCTGAAATTTTAAGAGTATAAAAATGTAATTTTAAGCAACTCAATTAGCCCAGTCAGCACATCATGGAACTCTGAAGACGGTAATTTTACAACTTTGAGCATGAGCATATTTGACTTGCCTACGTATGCATTTACCAGTTTCATTAGCACTTGAGACATTCCAGGTGATAGAGAACAAATCATCAAAATTGGAAAACCCAGCGAAAGTACATGCCTCATAGTATACAAATGTTAGTTGGGTCACGAGCTAAACACACCATGGTTATGCAGTTTTAACATAGGGGGGAAATCTAGTTGAAGGATGGACAGAAACTGCATCATGTGCAAACTTCTGTCAATTTTAAATACGTTTCATAATTGTTTAAATAAAATAATTACAAAAAAAATAAATATATAGTTTCACTGTTTTTCATGTTTTTCACCTTTGAAACTCCACTCTCCATCATATCCCCTCCCCCCTCTCAGTCAGTTTCTCTTATTTTGATGTTATCTTTTCCTCCTATTGTGATGGTCTTGTGTAGGTAGTGTCAGGCACTGTGAGGTCATAGATATCCAGGCCACTTTGTGTATGGAGGAGCACGTTTTAAGGAGTCCTACCCTTCCTTTGGCTCTCACATTCTTTCTGCCACCTCTTCTGCAATGGACCCTGAGCCTTGGAAGGTGTGATATTGATAATTCAATGCTGAGCACTCCTCTATCACTTCTCAGCACCGTGATGCCTTTTGAGTCATCCCAAGGTCACCACCATCTGAAAAGAGAAGGTTCTCTAACTAAAAGTGGGAGTAGTCTTAATTTATGGGTGTGAACATTGGGAGAAGTGCTCACCATGGGCTGGAGAGATGGCTTAGTGGTTAAGGTGCTTGCCTGCAAAGCCAAAGGACCCACACAAGCCAGATGCACAAGGTGGCACATGCATCTGGAGTTCGTTTGCAATGGCTTGAGGCCCTGGTGTACCCATCTCTCTCTCTCTCAAATAAATAAAAATGGGACTGGAGAGATGGCTTAGTCCCTGCAAAGCCAAAGTACGTAAGTTTGATTCCCCATGACCCATGACATAAGCCAGATGCAAAGTGATGCATGTATTTGGAGTTTGTAGTGGCTGGAGGCTGTGGCACACCTATTCTCTATCTTTCAAATGAATAAATAAATTAAAATTTTAAATTCAAAATTTTTAAAAAGTTCTCACTGGGCAGTTTGCTGAGCATAATATGTGCATTTAAGGCAGACACCAGCAGGTGTTACACCCTAGGGCTCATGACTTCCCTTTAATAGGTTTTCAGTATCAGGCATGTATTCCCTCTCATGGAGTGGGCCTCCAGTCCAATTAGAGAGTAGTTGGTTTACCCCATAACAGACATGCCACTATTGCTCATTTGGCCTGGTTGGCCAAACTTTAGGCTTGCAGTGTCCACTGTGGTTTATCTTCACTGATGACTTCTGTCTCCCATAGGACTGCATGCAGTATAGCTTTTTCCAGCTTTCTGTCAGCTAGTCTATTTTTTTTAAATATTTTATTTTTTTTTGCAAGCAAAGAGAGAAAAGAGGCAGAGAGAATGGGCATGTCAGGGCCTCTTGCCACTGTGAACAAATTCCAGATGAAGGCACCACTTTGTGTATCTGGCTTTATGTGGATAGTAGGGAATCAAACCCAGAGTGTTAGGCTTCACAAAGTGTCTCAACCACTGATCCAGCTCTCCAGCCCCTGCGTCTAGTTTTATGTGAGTGCTGGAAAATTGAACCAGGGCCAACAGACTTTGTAAGTGTCATTAGCCACTGAGCAATCTTCCTAGCCTAGGGGGTTGTTTTTAAAGACAAGATCTTGCTATATAGCCTAACGTTATATAAAAAAATGGCTAGAAGCTGGGCAGGGTGGCGCACGCCTTTAATCCCAGCACTTCGGAGGCAGAGATCAGAGGATCACCATGAGTTCTGGTGTATCTTTGAGATATAAGAGGTCTTTTGTTGGTGGGGGGAGAGAGAGGGTTTGACATAAGGTCTTGCTCTAGCTTAGACTGACTGGAATTCACTATGTAGTCTTAGGGTGGCTTGGAACTCATTCATGGCAATCCTCCTACCTCTGCCTTCTAAGTAGTGAGATTAAAAAGGTGTGTGCCACCATGCCAGGCATAAGAGGTCTTTTTATTTTTACTTTTTCATTTATTTGTGACAGAGGAGAGAGAGAGAGTGAGAGAGAGAGAGAATGGGTAGGCAAGGGCCTCCAGCCACTGCAAATGAACTCCAGACACATGTGCCACCTCATGCATCTGGTTTACAATAGGTAGTCTCAGGGTGGCCTTGAACTCTCAGCAATCTTCCTACCTCTGCCTCACAGTGCTGGGATTAAAGGCATACACCACCATGCCTGGCTCCTATTTTTTTATTTTTGGTTTTTCAAGGTAGGGTCTTGCTGTAGCCCAGGCTGACTTGGAATTCACTGTGTAGTCTCAGGGTGGCCTCAGGAACTCTTCCTACCTCTGTTTCCTGAGTGCTGGGATTAAGGGTATAGGCCGTCATCCCCAGCTAAGAGAACTGGTTTTTTGTTTGTTTGTTTCGAGATAGGGTCTCACCCTAGGTCAGGCTGACCTGGAATTCACGATGTAGTCTCAGGGTGGTTTTGAAATCATGTCAATCCTCCTATTTCTGCTTCCCAAATGCTGGGATTAAAGGCGTGTGCCACCACGCCCAGAAAGAGGTCTCTCTTTTAAAATGTTAGTAAAGCCAGGTGTGATGGCCTACACTTTTAATCCCAGCATTTGGAAGGAAGATAGAGGAGGTTCCTTGTGACTCTGAGGCCAGCCTGGGACAATGCTAAGGACAGATTGAGTTCCAGGTCAGCCTGGGCTAGAGTGGGACCCCCACCTCAGAAACAAAAAAGTAATAGTAATGGAGCCCAGGGGGCAGTTCAGTGATAGAAGGTGGTTTAGCACACATACTCGAAGGCAGGCCCAAGCAATTTCCCTGCCTCAGTCTCCCCAGGACATGGAAATAAAGGCCCAGGCAGAGAATCCTAGTCAATTAAGACAGAAAAACTGGCCTGGCGTGGTGGCACGTGCCTTTAATCCCAGCACTAAAGAGAGGTAAGAGGATCACAAAGTGGCACATGCATCTAGACTTAGTTTTCAGCGGCAAGAGGCTCTGGTTCTCTCCTTGCAAATAAATAAAAATAAAAGAACAAATGCTAACTAAATCTATTGTGGTACTTTTCTTTTTTCAAGTAAGGTCTCATTATAGCCCAGGCTGACCTGGAATTCACTATGTAGTCTCAGGGTGGCCTCGAACTCAAGGCGATCCTCCTGCCTCTGCCTCCCAAGTGCTGGGATTAAAGGCATGCACCACAATGCCCAGCTTTTTTTTTTTTTAAAGGTCTCATTCTAGGCCAGGCTGACCTGGAATTTACTATGTAGTGTGAGGGTGGCTTTGAACTCACAGAAATCCTCCAACTTTGAATCTTATTAAATTTTTATTTGAGAGAAAGAAAGAGACAGATATGTGCATGTAAGAGAATAGGCACACTAGGGCCTCTAGCCATTGCAAACAAACTCCAGATGCATGCATCTCTTTCGCTTTACATGGGTCTCGGAGAATTGAACCTGGGTCCTTATGGCTTTGCAGGCAAGTGCCTTAACTGCTAAGCTATTTCTCCAGTCCTGAATTTTTTTTTTTTCTTGCTTGTGGGATAATTCTTTTTTAATAAAGTGAGGTTTACATTGTTGGTATTTTTTTTAAAAAATGGCCATATGCAAGAAACAAACCTTTGAGGTTCAGAAATAGGGAAGTCAAGAAAAGCAGGCAACATGGACATGGGAGAGTCCAACGTCTGAGCAGGCAAAAGGACCCTCTGGAAGTACAAGCAGCTGGTGCAGCCACACCAGGATCAAGGGGCCATACAATGAATACAGTTCAGACCTTTTCATTTTAAACTCAAGTGTATCTTTAAAATGTTCTAGCACCAATTCAATGGTGCAAGCACAGGCATTATTCAGCCTAAGGGTGCATGGGATACTTGCTTTCCAAGCACACATGCTTGCTACCCAGCAGCTTCCCTGGCATGAAACACATAGTGTTGGATGTTGTCTGCACATTTGGCCTCCCCTCTTGACAACCAGTACAGGGCCATTCTAGGAATCAAATAGAAGGTACCACCTGAGACCCCAGTCTGAAGACCAACAGGCAGATTTTTGACCTTCGGTGGCATTTACATATAAATAGGCATAAATAAAGCCATCACGCACAATGAAGTCCAGGAGAACAAGGCTGCATAGCAGACATAGTGAAGGAAGTAGGGTAGGATAGATAGCTGTGCATGCCTCTGACTCTAATCCATCCCACTCTCCTGGAATGTGGAACATGATGGAGCGGAGCAGGGTCCCACACAAAACTGAAGAAAAATCCAAACACACGTACACTGTTGCCTCAGGAGTGTAGAAAAGATCATTACAAACAAAAAATTCCAAATTTAACCTTAAACCAGGTTTACTTTTTTAAGTTGTAAATGTTTCTAATATAGCAGCAAAGGATGTTTGTAGAAAAAATATACTTTTAAAAAAATAGTTGAAAAGATCTAAAGTATAAAAAGTTTAAAAATATATATCTTAAGTAAAAATATTGTCAAAACATAGAAAACTTAATTTTAGAAAGGTCATCTATCTACTTTAAAAAAGGACTGGACTCAGCTGTGGCTTGCCATCCCTATGTGACACCACCCTGACGCAACAGGGAAAATGAGCTCAGGGCTGTGAATGTCACCTGGTCCAGGCCCAAGAAGCCTTCAGTGAGCTCCAGTTCCTGGTGACAGCTTCTGTTCTGCCCTTCCCAGAGAGTGGGACAGGCCTAGCAGCTATAGCCCTTGCTAATAACAATCATCCCAAGATATTTTTAAAATCAACAAGTGAGCAGGAATGGGTTCCTGGCTGTGTGTGGGTGTGGGTACAGTACACGTGAGATGTTGTTTAGGATGCATGACCTTGTCCTTGTCAGGGGCCTTCCCCCTCAGGTCTCCACCAGAATCTCAACCACATGGTCCAGATCCGCCAGGTCAGACTTGCAGGTGGAGCTGGGAGGTGGGGCGGCTGCAGCAAAGCCCTCCAGCCCGTTGCAGATGCCCGGCTTGGTGCCACTCATCATTCAATACCGTGTCAATACCGTGTCCAGGTCGTAGTAGGAATTGTCCACATCTGAGAAAAGTTCCTCTACAGAGCTTGGATTTTTGTTCTCCAGCGTCTCAAAGATCTGGTCCAATGACTTCTGAAAGCTTCCTCTGTTTTCCTGAGGGCTGTCCATCTCCCAAAGGCTGGCTACTCTGAGGGTTCCTTGGCCCATGTGTTGAGTTGACTGTGGGAAGTTCAGAAGCTGGGCCTTGCAAGGGGCCTTCTTCCAGTTCAGGAGCAGGGTGCTCCCCATCCGGGCCCCTCACAGTGCGACATAGGATCTCTGTAGACACCAGGCGGTCAAGAGGTGCCGGTTCTGCGTTCTGGGGCACCATCCCATTCCACACACCATCCCGGCTCATCTCCTCTTGGATCTGCCGGACTGTGTTGGCGATGAGGACAGAGGGTCAGAGGTTGGGCTCCACCAGCATGTGACATAGTTGGAGCTTGACCAAGGACATGTCCAGAAGTGACTGCCGCTGCAGACTATAGGAAGGGACACTGGCAAAGCCCTCCCCACCTTCCTCCTGATCACATTTCCTCTTCAGACCTCGTGCAAACGTCATGTCCAGGCAGGCGGCTGCAGGGAGGCCGGCCTGCCCTCCCAGGAATGGCCGTGACCCGCCTGCAGGCGCTCCAACCCCGGCTTGGCTTGCAGCAGCCAAGGGAAATTCAGCTCGGGGCGGCGGCCAGAGGGGCCACGATGGGAGGGGAGGACGGCCGGGCGGGGCGGACGAGGGAGGGAGACCGAAGCGAGACCAAGAGGGCCGGAGGGAGAGCGCGGAGGGGAGAGCGGCGGGAGCGAGGACCGAGGCCGCTCCTGCTCCTGCTCACCGGGCCCGTCACTCGGACGCCTGCAAGAAGGCGACGGTGCAGGACGGCGGCGGAGGGAGGCCCGTCGGTCTTCGCCGCCCAGGCCTCAGGCGCCAAAGGGCACGCCACCGGTCGCTCACCTACGCTGCTCCACCCAGTCCTGAATTTCCTTCCCCCAAGGTAGGGTTTCACTAGTCCAGGCTGACCAGGAATTCACTATGTAGTGTCAGGGTAGCCACAAACTCAGCGATCCTCCTGCCTCTGGATTCAAGGTGTGCGCCACCACACCCGGCTCTGACTCTCCCTTCCAGGTTCTATAATTACAGGTATATACCCCCCCACCTGGCCCAACTTGTGCGTGGCTGGGATTGGGACCATCAGCCTTACGCTCAGGAAGCACTGTAGGACTCTGCACCGCAGCCTCGTGCATGCTGTGTGTTGACTCTTGACGCAGTACTCCATTACCCCCACCACACACCCGGCGACTTCCCTTACATGGGTGTGCATTGACACTCCCAGCTATTGGGAACATGAACACAGGAGCATCCCAGTTGTGACAGGCCACAGCTTTCCAGTCTCCCCCAGCAGCCAGGAAGGCAATGCTGAGACCCCATGGCAGGTGACCCCGCCAGCCTGGACAGAACAGGGCAGCTTGCTGCACCACCATCCCAGACTCCTGCAAGGCCGGCCCCGTCACCCATCCGAGCATAACAGCTGTCTCTCCACAGTCGGGGAGCCAATATCTCCCATGATAGCTCTGATGGATTATAATGTCACCCATGGGGTGGGAGGGGACTTGCCAGGCATGTGTGAGGTATTGAATTTGATTTCCAACACAAGGGAGGGACAATAGTTCCATTGACCTGTTTTCTATTAATGAATCAATATGGGCGTGATGTTTTTGGAGGTTTCTTCACTGAATCAATGTGTATTGTATACAGCATTCTTCTGTTTTTATTTATTTATTTTTTATTTTATTTTTTTTGGTTTTTCATAGTAGGGTTTCACTCTAGTCCAGGCTGACCTGGGATTCACCATGTAGTCTCAGGGTGACCTTGAACTCAGTGATCCTTGCCATCCAAGTGCTGGGATTAAAGGTGTGTGCCACACACCGGCTCCTTTTTGTTTTTATTAAGGGCAAAGTAGGGCTAGAGAGATAGTTCAGTGGTTAAGGCGCTTGCCTTGCAAAGCCTAAAGACCAGAGTTAGATTACCCAGTACCCACGTAAAGCCAGATGCACAAGGTGATGCATGAGTCCGGAGTTGCTTTGCAGTGGCTAAAGGCCATGGCATGCCCATTCAATCCACCTCTTTCTATCACGCTCAATCTCAAACTGTTTTGAACTAGGGTCTCACTCTAGCCCAGGCTGACCTCTAGAAAGGGTGGGAGAAATCCAGCTGGAGCTGAGCTAGTAGCCTTCCCGATTAGCTGACAGGAAGCTGAAAAGTGAGTTCGAGGCCACCCTGAGACTACATGATGAATTCCAGGTCAGCCTGGGCTAGAGTGAAACCCTACCTCCAAAACACAGACGCACACACACAAACACACACACACTCACACACACACACCTTGGAAAGAACTATGCTACATGCAGCCCTTTGGAAGAGAAAAGGCCTCAACAGTGTTAAACAGCAGTGGACCCTGCAAGCCTTAAGATTGGCCAGACAGGCCAAATGTATCAACTGGTGCAATAGTGGCGTGCCTGTTTTCTGGAGAAGCCAGCCACTCTTGCCTGAACTGGTCTACATGAGACCTGACCTTAAAGAGAAAATAAACTGGACATAAACAGGAAGCTTAGGGAGGAGGATGACTGTGAGTTCAAGGCCAGCCTGGGTTAGAGTGAGATCCTACCTTGGGGGAAAAAAAAATGGGATATGAAGCAAATTACTCAAAGTGACAGGTTGTGGGGAGAGCAAGGTGGTTGGTTACCAAATAGATGCAAGGAAAAACGAGATGGAACTTTTAGGGAGATCATTGGGTTTAGGGGAGTTCCTGCCTTCCACTTGGGCTGTAGAAGGAGCACCCAGGCTGCTGTCAACGCTGCGGAAAAAAGCGAGAATCCAGGACCATTTCACACAGCAAAGTGCAATTAGAACCTTTATTACCAGTACCCTCTAAAAACACCACACAGACGACAGTCACCCAGGCAGTTCATTCCCCCTTGACAATGCTGATGCTAAGAGATTTTGAAGAACATTCAATAGAGAAAAAAGGGACAAGGTCTTCTGTAAATGTGTCCGTAAAAACACACAGACAGGATCTACTGTTCAAATTATAAAAGGCTACGTCCCCAAGCTCAGAATCCAGAAACACACCGACCCGGCTCACCTCCCCTACCCCGGGCACGTTGGTGGATTGTTGGATCTGCCAGCTGCCGCCGTCGCCCGGAGCCGTGAAACCGCCCAAGCGGACCGACTGGTAGCACACACCCACGCGCCACTTCCCCGAGCCGCGCACCTCCACCTGCCAAAAGTATCTCCCACTTCTCAACGCCTCCCGAGCCGGGACAGTTACATAGTAAGGAGGCAGGTCAGGGGATGCGTTTGTTTCCTCTGCTAATTTCATACTTTTCCGATCTTCGGAGATGACAACGTCAGGGGGCACATTTTGAACGTCCAATGTCACGTCTACCTGAAACGTGCTGATCAATTTTTGCAGGCTACAATAATGTGGAGGGAAACGGCAACTCTCCTTTCTTAACTCGTATGAGAAAACCTCCGGCACTTGTATGCTTTCGTAGGTATTGATAATACATCCGGCAGTTCTCAGGAAATCCATGTCTGCTTGCAAACACTTCTCTCTGATATCACTCACCATATTCCTTATTGTGGCCACGTGGGCAGACAGGAGGTTTCTGTTTTCCTTTAGTTTTTCTTTAATATCCTTCTCGTCAAGATGTAGCCTGGCCTGCATTACATCTTCTTCCCTATCCAAGAACTGCTTAAGTTCTTCAAATTCTGATTTTAACGCCTTCTTCCAATTTCTCATATTTAACCTGATCTTCATAGATCTAAAAACCTGCAACTCACACTGTATTTCAATCTCTTTGATTTGCTCCTGCAGACGTTCGGCGTAGCCTTTTAGCTTCCTCCTGTATCGCATGGCCGCTTCTTTGATGGGCAGCGTGTCATGATGCTGGTGGTCGGAGGAGAGCCGGCACTGGGGACACAACAGCTCCAGGTCCTCCTCACAGAAGAGGTCTAGGGCCTCCCCGTGCTTCTCACACAGCTGCTTCATGTTGTTCTCCGAGGCGGGCAGCTGCTGGATAACACTGACCACCTGGCGTAACTGAGTGTTGATCCTGAGTTGACCACTGCAATGGGAGAAGCAGGTGGGACAGGGAAAGACTTCCTGTAGACCTTCCCAGCACTGGCGGATGCAGGAGTAACAGAAGTTGTGGCCACACTCAGTGGTCACGGGGTCACTCAAGTAGTCCAGGCAGATGGAGCATCCGGCCTCTGCTTGGAGCTCGGCCACGGAGAGCTCATTGGCCATCCTCGGGAGCTTGGAAGTGAGGGGCTGGAGTGCGCGCCCTCCTGGAGGCTGGCTCCGCCGCTGCCACACACGGGGCCCTGCTTGCCAGTGATTCTTTCTCTGTGTGGGCAAATGGTCAGGCACTCCTAACCCTGTGCTGCTGGGCCACGTTCACACCAACCCAAGATTGGCCACTTAGTGTCCTTTGTTGGGAGAAGGCATGGAAATAGACAACCAAGGAGGGAATTCCAGACTGGAACACCGGACAGGTCAATCAACAGGGTTTCTGTTAATATCAGCAAAGGAGAAACAAGTGTTCAGCAAAACAATAAAGAACCTACATAGCAGGCTGGAGAGATGGCTTAGTGGTTAAGGTGCTCGCCTGTGAAGCCTAAGAACCCAGCACTAGGGAGGCAGTGGTAGGAGAATTGCCATGAGTTCAAGGCCAGCCTGAAATTGCACAGTGAATTCCAAGTCAGCCTGGGCCAGAGCAAGACCCTACCTCAAAAAAAAAAAAAAAAAAAAAAGTATGGGGCTGGAGAGATCGCATAGTGGTTAACACACTTGCCTGAAAAGCCAAAGGACTCAGGTTCCGTTTTCCAGGACCCATGTAAATCCAGATACACATGGTGAGACATGCATCTGGAGTCTGTTTGCAGTGGCTAGAGGCCTTGGGGTTCCCCCACCCCCTCTCTCTAATAAATAAATATTTTTAAAAATATTTTTCAGTTGGTCATGAAGGCACACGCCTTTAATCCCAGCACTTGGGAGGCAGAGGTAGGAGGATTGCTGTGAGTTTGAGGCCACCCTGGAACTACAAAGTGAATTCCAGGTCAGCCTGGGCTAGAATGAGACTCTACCTCAAAAAAAAAAAAAAAAAAAAAACCAAAAATTTAATTCAATTAAATAAATCTTTTGTCATCAAAACAAATCCATAAACACATCCACACACACAAATTCACAGATAAGTATAAGATAGAATGATATATAAAACATGTACAGGGGGAGCTGGAGAGATGGCTTAGCAGTTAAGGCACTTGCCTGCAAAGCCTAAGTACCCATGTTCCACTATCTGGATCCCACATAAGCCAGACACACAAGGTGATGCAAGCACAAAGTTGTACGTGCACACTTAGTGGCACATGTGCCTGGTGTTTGATTACAGTGTCTAGAGGCCCTGGTGCACCAATTCCCAGCTTTAAAAGTCCAGTCTGTTGGTCTTACCTTCAAAAACAGTATGACCGGGCATGGTGGCGCATGCCTTTAATCCCAGCACTAGGGAGGCAGAGGTAGGAGAATTGCCATGAGTTCAAGGCCAGCCTGAAATTGCACAGTGAATTTCAAGTCAGCCTGGGCCAGAGCAAGACCCTACCTCAAAAAAAAAAAAAAAAAAAAAGTATGGGGCTGGAGAGATGGCATAGTGGTTAACACACTTGCCTGAAAAGCCAAAGAACTCAGGCTCAGTTTTCCAGGACCCATGTAAATCCAGATGCACAGGATGGCACATGCATCTGGAGTTGGTTTGCAGTGGCTGGAGGACCTGACACTCCCATTTTCTATTTGCCTCTCCTTCTCTCTCAAATAAATAAAATTTTAAAATTAATTTAAAAAAAATTAAAAACCAAGTATGGAAACTGGGGAGATTGTTCAGTAGTGCTTGAGAAATCTGCCAACCCAGGTTCAATTCCCCAACCACCTACATAAAGCTGGATTTGTTTGCAGCAGCAAGAGACCCTGGTGAATACACACACAGTCGAGCAAATCAGTTTTAAAAAATTAATCTTTTTAAGCCTGAGCTAGAATGTGACCCTACCTGGAAAAAACCCAAGGTTTTTTTTGTTTTGTTTTGTTTTGGGTTTTTTTTTTTTTTGGGGGGGGGTGGGGTTTCGAGGTAGGGTCTCACTCTGGTCTAGGCTGACCTGGAATTAACTCTGTCATCTCAGGGTGGCCTTGAACTCATGGCAATCCTCCTACCTCTGCCTCCCAAGTGCTGGGATTAAAGGCGTGCGCCACCATGCCCAGCTCCAAGTATTTTTAATGTTATATATGCAGATAAGATTAGCAGCATGTATCTAATCTTTAGAAACATAATGTAACTTTAATTTAGGGACAGGAATGGAGGTAGGTGCTTGCCTATCCAACACTTCGGAGGTGAAGGAAGACGGTTCAGAGTTCGAGGGCAGCCTCAATTGCATACTGAGTTCCACATCACTTTGGACTATATGAGAAGTTGGGGTTAGGGATGCAGGTTAGCCAGAAGATAGCTGGGAGCAATAGCCCAGTGGGAGAATGAGGCTCTGCGCAGCAAGCCCGGAGTTTGATCCCCAGCAGCATATAAACAATATGGTGGCACAGGCCTGGATTTACAGCACTTGGAAGGTAGAAAGGGGATCAGGAGTTTGAGGCCAGCTGGGTGTGGTAGCATAGGCAATCATTTAATCCCAGCACTCAGGAGGCAGAGGTAAGCAAATTGCTGTGAGTTCACAGTCAGCCTGGGTTACAGTAAAACCTTACCTAAAAAAAAAAAAAAAAACAGCCAGGTGGCGCATGTCTTTAATCACCGCATGCGGCAGGCAGAGGTAGAAGGATCTCCAAGAGTTCGAGGTCACCCTGAGACTACATAGTAAATTCCAGGTCAGCCTAAGCTAGTGAGACCCTACCTCAAAAAAAAAAAAAAAAAAAAATAGGGGCTGGAGACATGGCTTAGCAGTTAAGGTGCTTGCCTGCAAAAGCCAAAGGACCACAGTTAAATTCCTCACAACCCACATAAAGCAGATGCACAAGGTGGCGCATGCATCTGGCGTTCATTTTCAGTGCCTGGAAGACTTGGTGTGCCCATTCTCTCTTATTCTACCTCTTTCACTCAAATAAATAATAAAAATAATTTAAAAAAAAACTCAAAATACCCAGGCATGGTGTTGCACACCTTTAATTCCAACACTTGGGAGGCAGAGGTAGGAGAATCATTGAGTTCAAGGCCATCCTGAGACTACATAGTGAATTCCAGGTCAGCCTAGGCTAGAGTGAGACCCTACCTTGAAAAAGAAAGAAAGCAAGAGAGAGAGAGACAGAGAGAGAGAGAGAAAAATAAATAAATAAATAAATATTGGCAATTTAGGACCAGCTAGCATAAATGGGTAAACAAAATTTGATAATATATTTACCTGGGTGCTCTTTTGTTTTAACCTAACTCATTCCTTACATGTAGGTTAAATCTTTTCAGCATTTGGGATACTGGCTCAGCAGAACCCAGGAAGATAACTTTGTAGTATCAGAATGTTACCCAACTGTATATTATTTACTTTATTGGAAATATGCTAAACAGTGGTCAATGGATTTATATTTGAAAAAAGTGCACTGGGCTGGAGAAATGGCTCAGTGTATAAATACTTGCTGAACATGCTTTAGCACCTGAATTTTAGTGGCAATTAAATTTTTTTATTTCAACTTTATTTATTTATTTGTCAGAGAGAATGGGCATTCCAGGGCCTGTAGCCACTGTAAACAAGCTCCAGATCCATATGCCACTATGGGCATCTCACCAGCTAGTAAACCAAAATAAATACCAAAAAAAGAAAAAATGCTCAGTTCCAAAGAGCCCTTATTTCATATACCAGTTAAAAATCCTCAGGCTGGGCTGGAGAGATGGCTTAGCGGTTAAGCACTTGCCTGTGAAGCCTAAGGACCCCAGTTCGAGGCTCGGTTCCCCAGGTCCCACGTTAGCCAGATGCACAAGGGGGCACACGCGTCTGGAGTTCGTTTGCAGAGGCTGGAAGCCCTGGCGCGCCCATTCTCTCTCTCTCTCCCTCTAACTGTCTTTCTCTCTGTGTCTGTCGCTCTCAAATAAATAAATAAATAAAATTAAAAAAAAAAATCCTCAGGCTTAGCCAGACATGGTGGCGCATGCCTTTAATCCCAGCACCGAGGAGGCAAAGGTAGAAGGATTGCCGTGGGTTCGAGGCCACCCTGACACTACAGAGTAAATTCCAGGTCAGCCTGGACTACAGGGAAACCCTACCTCAAAAAAACAAACAAGAAAAAAAAAAAAATCCTCATCTCTGGGAAGATGGTTTTAAAGTTCTGAAGTTAAAAGCACCTGCTTACTGCTGGTTCAAATTCCAAGCCAACAACATAAGCCAAATGTTAAAAAAAAAAAAAGCAAAGAAAATGAAGAAAGGTACACAAAAAGTGTCTGCTGTTCATTCGCAGCAACAAGAGGCCCTTACACACAAGTGCAAATAAATTAATTTTAAAAATTCCTCACCTTATTGCCACGAGTTCAAGGCCACCTGAGACTACATAGTGAGTTCCAGGTCAGCCTTGGCTACAGTGAGACTCTGCCTCGAAAAACCAATACATAAATAAACGCTCACCTCCTTCTGTGGTTACCTTCACCTCGCTGGAACAAACCACTCAACCCAAAGCAGCTGACAAGGAGAAAAGCGTTGCTTCTGCTTGCAGTCTCCGCAAGTTCACTTAAATTTAAGCAGAAGAGCTGGGAAGCTGGCTTACTTAATACCCAAAGGCCCACCCCCAGCAGTGCATCTCCAGCAAGGGTCAAGCTCCCAAACTGCCTCCAGCTGGGGAGCAAGCAATCAAAACACACGAGCTTACAAAGGAACATCTGACTCAAACCACAACTTCTGTGCTCCTGGGCAACCAGCTACAGCTGAGGGTCCCTATGACATCTTCCTTCTGTAAAACTTGGTAGAATAGTTCACAGCAGTAATCACATTTATCAGGATTTTTTTTTGCTTTCTTTTTCTTTTTTTTTTTTTTTTGTTTGTTTGTTTTTTGAGGTACTGTCTCGCTCTAGCTCAGGCTGACCTGGAATGCGCTATGTAGTCTCAGGGTGGCCTTGAACTCATGGTGATCCTACCTCTGCCTCCCGAGAGCTGGGATTAAAGGCATGCGCCACCACGCCCAGCTTGTTTTATTTTTTGAGGTAGGGTTTCACTGTAGCCCGGGCTGACCTGGAACTCACTGTGTAGTCTCAGGGTGGCCTCAAACTGGAACTCATGACAATCCTACTTCTGCCTCCCATGTACTGGGATTTCAGGCTCGCACCACCACTCCCGGCTCCTTGAACTTCTGATCCTCTTCTCCTGTCTCGGGTGCTGGAATGGTACCCATGTACCTCCATATCCTAATTGAAAGTGCTAGGTATCAAACTCAGGGCTTCATTTAAAATAAATAAATATATATTAAATATTTTATTTATTTATTTGACAGAGACCGAGGTAGAGAATGGGCATGCCAGGGCCTTTAAGCCACTGCAAACGAACTCCAGATGTATATGCCACCTTGTATATCTGGCTTATGTGAGTCCTGGAGAGTTGAACCAAGGTCCTTTGGCTTTGCAGGCAAATGCCTTCAATGTTAAGCCATCTCTCCAGCCCTTTTAAAAATATTTTATTTTGCCGGGTGTGGTGGCACACGCCGTTAATCCCAGCACTCGGGAGGCAGAGGTAGGAGGATCACCTGAGTTTGAGGCCACCCGGAGACTACATAGTGAATTCTAGGTAAGCCTGAGCTAGAGTGAAAACCTACCTCAACAAGCCAAAAAAAAAAATTCTTAATTTGCAAGGAGACAGAGAACAGGTGCACCAGGACCTCTTGCTCCTGCGTATGAACTCCCGAAGCATGCGCCACTTTGTGTATCTGTCTTTACATGGATACTTGGCAGTCAAACCCAAACTGTCAGGCTTTCAAGCAAGTATCTTGAACCACTGAACTCTCTCCATCCCAAACTCAGGGCTTCTGCCATGTTAGACAAGCATTCTACCAACGGGGCTACCTCACCACTGTTTTTCTTTGTTTTTGATTTTTCGAGGTAGGCTCTCACTCTGGTCCAGGCTGACCTGGAATTCACTCTGTAGTCTCAGGGTGGCCTTGAACTCATGGTGATCCTCCTACCTCTGCCTCCCAAGTGCTGGGATTAAAGGCGTGCGCCACCACGCCCGGCTACCACTGTTTTCTTTTAAAAAAAGAAAAAATTTGATACAGAAATAGGCAGGTAGAGAATGGGCGTGCCAGGGCCTCCAGCCACTGCAGTGGAACTCCAGATGCGTGTGCCCCCTTGTGCATCTGGCTCATGTGGGTCCTTTGTCTTTGCAGGCAAACCTTAACCATCTCTCATCACTAAGCCATCTCTCCAGCCCCGACTGGTTTTTGGGGTTTTTTTGATAGGGTCTTCAGCTCAGATCACTTCAATTTATTATGTAGCTAACTCCTAATCCTGCCATTTCCACCCACACTCCCTCCTCCCATATTCTGGGATCACGGGGGGGGGGGGGTGTCAACAGGGCATTTGTTGTATGTTTTTTTTTTGCAGGCAGAGGGACAGAGAGTGAGCATGCCAGGACCTCCAGATGTGTGGTAATAGGGACTTGAACCCAGTCATTATGTTTTGCAGGTAAGCGCCATAACTGCTGAGCTACCTCTCCAGCCCATGGACTTTGTGCTAGGATTAAAGGCTTAAATTTTTTTTGTTTTTCGAGGTAGGGTCTCACTCTAGCCCAGGCTGGAATTCACTATGTAGTCTCAGGGTGGCCTTGAACTCACAGCCATTTGCCTACCTCTGCCTCCGGAGTGCTGGGGTTAAAGGCATGTGCCACCATGCCCAGCTTTCATTTTGGATTTATTGTTTTGGTTTGACTTTTTTAATTTTTTATTTTATTTATTTGAGAGTGACAGACACAGAGAGAAAGACAGATAGAGGGAGAGAGAATGGGCGTGCCAGGGCCTCCAGCCTCTGCAAACGAACTCCAGACGCGTGCGCCCCCTTGTGCATCTGGCTAACGTGGGACCTGGGGAACCGAGCCTCGAACCGGGGTCCTTAGGCTTCACAGGCAAGCGCTTAACCGCTAAGCCATCTCTCCAGCCAGGTTGACTTTTTTTTGTTTGTTTTATGAGGTAGGGTCTCACTTTAGCTCAGGCTGACCTGGAATTCTCTATGCAGTCTCAGGGTGGCCTCGAACTCACAGTGATCCTCCTATCTCTGCCTCCCGGGTGCTGGGATTAAAGGCATGCGCCACCATGCCCTGCCTGGTTTGACTTTTTAAGGTAGGGTTTTGTATAGCTCAGGCTGACCTGGAATCCACTATGAGGTCTCAGGGTAGTCTGGACCTCATCTTGATCCCCCTACCTCTGCCTCCCAAGTGCTGGGACTGAAGACAAGACGTGTGTGTTCCCGTAGGATCTCTAACTCTAGCCCAACTGACCTGAAATCCTGCAAATCATGTAGTCTCTACCTCGGCCTTTCAAGTGCTGGAATTAAAGGTGTGTGTTACCATGCCTGGCCTGGGTCACCTTTGTTTTTTTAAATATTTATTTGCAAGCAGAGAGAGAAAGAATGGGCTTACCAGGGTCTCTATCCACTGCAAACGAACTGCAGATACATGTGCCCCTTGTGCATCTAGCATACGTGGGTCCTGGGGAATCGAACCTATGTCCCTTGGCTTTGTAGGCAAATGTCTTAATCACTAAGCCATCTAAAATCTTTTTTTGTTTTTTAAATTTGAAACAGGGCCTCCTTCTAGCCCAGGGTGACCTGGAACTCACTCTGTAGCCCAGGCTGGCTTTGAACTCACAAAGATCTCTTATCTTAGCCTCCCAAGTGCTGAAATTAAATGTGCGAGCCACTAGTCTTAGCTGAACGCTTTTCAAAGTGTTACTATCCTGGACCTTTGATTCAATTTATATGAAGTTCAAGAAGGGAGCATGCCCACCCTTTAGGGACAAATCGTAGTGCCTAAACAGAAATGGTGGTAACAGAGAGTGACCAGAGGTCACAGTACTTTCTTCCGTAAAAACATTTTGAAAGCCAGTCATGGGGGCACAAGCCTTTAATCCCAGCACTTGGGAGGCTGAGGTAGGAGGACCACTGAGAGGCCACCCTGAGACTACATAGTGAATTCCAGGTCAGTCTGGACCACAATGAGACCCTACCTTGAAAAAAATATATAGAAATAAATAAAAATAAATCAATAAATCCATTCTGGTTTCCACTGGTAAAACTTAGATTCCAAACATGATGAGATTAAAAAGGAAAATATAAAAAAAATTACAAGATTTTTATTGGCTAAATTAGCCCTAAAACAGAATAATTTATATTCCTTCATGATCTGGTATGGGTAAGATTTTAAGAGGTACAGAATTTAATCCAGTATCAAAATAGGGACAAATGGCATTGCTGAAACCATCATTAAACCTGTAGATGAGAGAATTATTATTCCTATCGTAAAAGGAGACTTCACCTAATTCATAGTCCAAAAAAATGCCAATCTTACTGGGCCACGCTGCAGGCATTCCCTGCATTCTCATGGGGCCAAATGCGACATGCTCAGTCCTGGAGTACAGTCCAATGGCCCAAAGGCCTTCAACAGGCGAGGGGTGATTCTGCCAGGTCCTGGGAAAAGAGTCTTCACACACACCCACAGTCCACTCATGTTTGCTCCCCACTTCCACCTCCCAGTAATGACGGCCAGAAACGAACTTCTCAAAGCCCAGGATAGAAGGGCAGAAAGTAAACCTCTGAGGGCTATCAGAGGTATGTTGTTTGTCTGTAGTAAAGTGCACGATTTTTCTGTCCTTAGAAACTACAAGCTGAACATGGGCTGTGTCGAAATCAAAATGCACATCTGTTTGAAATCGCTCGATAACTCTGTCCAGGCCAGAATACAGTGGAGGGAGACTGAATCCGTATTCCTTTAAGCGGAACGAGAAGACTTCGGGACGCCTCAGGTTTCGATGCCGGTGATAGATGCTCCTGAGCGCGGGTCAAGAGCACCGCGTTGGAACGCAGGCCCTTGTCCCGCAATTCCCCCAGGAGGTGCTTTAATGTGGAAGCATGGTCTGAAAGACTGGCAAAGCTCTCACTAAGCTTTGATAAAATGCCCAACCCTTCAACTTCCATTTCCCTCAGCCTAGCCTCCCACTCATCCTGTAAAAACTGTCTAACCTGCTCGAATTCAGAGTATATTGCTTCCTTCCTCTGCTCTGCCATCCTCCCCAGCTCCAGCAACTTGCTGCCTTGCAGGACTATTATTCGTTCAACCCGTTCCACGTTATTTTTCAGGGGCTCGATGCTGCTTTCTAAAATTTTCCTGTGGTAAGGGGCCACTTTCTTAATGCGGCAAATGTGATGCCTCTGGTGTTTGACGGAGACGGAGCACTGGCTGCATAAGACCTGCTGGTCCTTCATACAGAAATGGGTGAGAATCTGCTGGTGCTTCTCGCAGACCTTCGGACTCTTCCTCTTGCTTCCTCGGATCTTCAGACTCCTGGCTATTTCAGCCAGGTTACGGAGCTGGCGGTTCCTCCTGAACTTCCTCTGCGAAAAGCAAACTTGGCAGACAGGGCATGGAAAAGCACCCTTTAGACCTTTCCAGGACCTGCTGAGGCAGGCATAGCAGAAGTTGTGTCCACAGCTAATAGTAACTGGGTCTTTGAGGTAATTCAGGCACAAGGGACAGCCGCACTCCTCTTGGAGGCTCTCCAGGGCTGTCTCGAACTCCATCAGCACGTCAGCGAAGGTGGGGGGCGGTGGGAAAAGGCGACGTTCCCTTGGGAGGGTCTGCCTCCCCGAAGATCAGGATCCAGTGAGGGGTGCTAGCCCTTCAAGGCTTGCAGAAGGGCCAGTGGTAAGTCTCACTGGCTTGACTTGCTTATACTCACTGAAGTCTACCACTTCAGCTCAGCACAATTCGAAGTTCGTCACTGTCACGGGTTAGCTTATCAGAACAGACGTTTAATGATTTTCTTCAAGGATGCAGCCCATAGGTCTAATGGACCAATAATTCCTATGGATGAGAAAAGATTAAAAATTTATTTATTTTTCTATCTCTATCACATCTTCCAAGGCTCAAGGTCTATTGCGGAAGAGGTGGCAGAAAGCATGTAAGAGCCATAGGAAGGGTAGGACTCTTTACAACGTGCTCCTCCAGACACAAACTGGCCTGGATATCCATGACATCACAGTGCCTGACACTACCTACATAAGACCACCATAATAGGAGGAAAAGATCATGACATCAAAATAAAATGGAGACTGATTGAGATGGGGAGAGGATATGATGGAGAATGGAGTTTCAAAGGGGAAAGTGGGAGGATATTATCATGGGATACTTTTTATAATCATAGAAGATGTTAATAAAAATTGAGGAAAAATCTGAAAAGAAAAACAATTTATTTTTCTTTTTGATTTTAAGGTAGGGTCTCCAGACCAAGCTGACCTAGAATTCACTAGTCTGAGGGCGGCTTTGAACTCACGGTAATCCTTTTACCTCTGCCTCCTGAATGCTGGGATTAAAGGTGTGTGCCACTGCACCTGACTAAAAAAAAAATCATTCATTTGAAAGCAGAGAAAGATACACAGAAAGAGAGAGAATGGGCGCACCAGGGCATATAACCATTGCAAATGAGCTCCAGATGTATGTGCCACTTTGTGCATCGGATTTACCTGGGTACTGGGGAATCAAACTTGGGTCCTTAGTCTATGCAGACAAGTGCCTTAACAGCTAAGCATCTCCACCCAAGAAAAGATTTTTTTTTTTTTTTTTTTTTTGGTTTTTCGAGAGAGTCTCACTCCAGCCCAGGCTGGCCTAGTATTCACTATGTATATTCACTATGTAGTCTCAGGGTGGCCTCAAACTCAGCTACCTTCCTACCTAACCCAGTAAAGTTCATAGATTCACAAAAAAAAAAAAAAAAAGAATAGAAAAACAAAAGAAGGTTGTCCATCAGTCGCAGGGGTAGCCAGCGGGTACAGCTGAGCTCACCACATGGACGGCAGAGCTGGGGTGGTGGTGCAGGCCTTCAATCCCAGTTCTCAAAAGGCTAAAGTGGGATGGTCCAGGTCAGTCTGGGCTCCAGAGGAACCTCCAAAAACAAGAAAAAGAAGGCTGGATACCGGGCGTGGAGGCGCACGCCTTTAATCCCAGCACTAGGGAAGCAGAGGTAGGAGGATCGCCATGAGCTCAAGGCCACCCTGAGATGACAGTGAATTCCAGGTCAGCCTGGGCTACAGTGAGACCCTACCTCGAAAAACCAAAATAAATAATAAAAAACTACTGGGCATGGTGGCCCATGCCTTTAATCCCAGCATTTGGGAGAATGAGGTAAGCAGATCACTGTAAATCTGAGGTCATCCAGAGCTAGAGTTCTTACCTTGGAAAAAAAGAAAAAGGAAGAACAAAACAAAACCAAAGACAGTAAATCTGTAATCCCAGTGCTTGGAGGCTGAGGCAGGAGAGTTGTGATGAACATGAAGCAAACCTGGTCTACATAGTAGAAGGTTGCATTATACATATGGAGACCCTGTCTCAAAAAAACACTATTAAGGGGCTGGAGAAATGGCTTAGCCGTTAAGGCATTTGCCTGCAAAGCCAAAAGACCCAAGTTTGATTCCCCAGAATCCACGTTAGCCAGATGCACAAGGGGGTGCACACATCTGGAGTTCCTTTGCAGTGGCTGGAGGTGTGGCGTGCCCATTCTGTCTCTATCTTTCTCTGTCAAATAAACAAATAAATAATTTTTTAAAAATCAGCCTGGGCTACAGTGAAATGTTATCTTGAAAAACCAAAAGAGAGCTGGAGAGATGGCTTAGCGGTTAAGCGCTTGCCTGTGAAGCCTAAGGACCCCGGTTGGAGGCTCTCCAGGACCCACGTTAGCCAGATGCACAAGGGGGTGTACGCGTCTTGATTCATTTGCAGTGGCTGGAGGCCCTGGCGCGCCCATTCTTTCTCTCTGTCTGTTGATGTCAAATAAATAAATAGAAATAAACAAATTTAAAAAAAGAAAAAAATTATATATATATACACATATATACACACACACATTCTCACACATATACATAAGCATGCACACATACATATATATGTACATTAACCATAGCTCTGTACAGGACCTGAATATACATAGAATGAATAAGCACTATGAAGGGGATTTGCCAGATTAATTCACAAGGCGCAGGCCGGGGCAGTGGAACAACAGCGGTCTGCAGAGCCAGAGAGCCCCGCAGCTTCTCAGCGCACTATTAAGGCCGGGTACTTCTGCAGTCCCCCGCTGGCACTGAAGGCGCAGGGCGATGGGCGCTGGGCACCGCCCGTGAGGTTCGCACCCGCAGATGGAGGATGTCTGCACCCGCAGGTGGCCAGGCGGATCTTCCGCCACCGCCGGAAGGGTTGCCCACTCAGGGGAACCCTTTCCTCCTCCCACCACCCAAGAGGGGCCTGCCCCAGGCTGACCTGGAATTCACTATGTGGTCGCAGGCTGGCCTCAACCTCATGGCAATCCTACCTCTAAAGGTGTCCCTTGCCCGGGGGAGGGGAGTGGGGCATTCCTTTAATCCCAGTACTTGGGAGGAGGCAGAGGATCGCCATAAATTCAAGGATACACTGAGATTACATAGTGAATTCCAGGTCAGCCTGAGCAACATTGTAACCCTACCTCAAAAAATAAATAAACCGGGCGTGCTGGCACACGCCTTTAATCCCAGCACTTGGGAGGCAGAGGTAGGAGGATCGCCATGAGTTCAAGGCCACCCTGAGACTCCATAGTGACGTCCAGGTCAGCCTGAGCTAGTGAGACCCTACCTCGAAAATCAAAATAAACAAATAAAACAGGGCATGGTGGCCCATAATTTTAATTCTAGCACTTGGGAGGCAAAGGTAAGAGGGCTGCCATGAGTCAGCGTGGGCTAGAGTGAAACCCTGCCTCAAAAAAAAAAAAAAAAAAAGATAATGGGCAGGGTGTGGTAGCCTGGGCCTTTAGTCCTGGCACTGTGGAGGCAGAGGTAAAGGATCTCTGTGAGTCAGAGGCCATCCTGGGACTACAGACTGAATTCCAGGTCAGCCTAGGCTAGGGTGAGACCCTACCTGGAAACAATAAAAGACCCAATCCAACGAACAAAATTTTATTTTCCTCAAGTTTGCATTGACTTCAGGGGAAAAAAAAAAATCTTAAACCAGGTGTGGTAGCACATGCTTTTAAACCCATCATTCAGGAGACAGAGGTAGTAGGATCACCATGAGTTCAAGGCCAGCCTGAGCTGCAGCAAGACCCTAACTCACATAAAGAAAAAAAACTTGAAATGATTTAGCCGTTAAGGTATTTGCCTGCAAAGCCTTAACACGGTTTGATTCCACAGGACCCACGTATGCACAAGGTGCACAAGGTGGCGCAGGCATCTGGAGTTCTTTGCAGTGGCTAGAGGCCCTGGCGTGCCCATTCTCTTTTTCTTTTTTTTTTTTTTTTTTTGGTTTTTCGAGGTAGGGTCTCACTCTAGCCCAGGCTGACCTGAAATTCACTATGGAGTCTCAGGGTGGCCTCGAACTCATGGCAATCCTCCTACCTCTGCCTCCCAAGTGCTGGGATTAAAGGCGTGCACCACCACGCCTGGCCCCATTCTCTTTCTATCTGCCTCTTCCTGTCTCTCTCTCAAATAAATAAAATGAAAAAAAAAATAAAAGTCAATGCAGGGCTGGAGAGATGGCTTAGCGGTTAAACGCTTGCCTGCAAAGCCTAAGGACCCCAGTTCAAGACTTGATTCCCCAGGACCCATGTTAGCCAGATGCACAACGTGGCGCACGCATCTGGAGTTTGTTTGCAGTGGCTGGAAGCCCTGGTGTGCCCATTCTTTCTCTGCCTCTTTCTATATTGCTCTCAAATAAAATAAACACACACGCACACACAAACTCAATGCAGGGCTGGAAAGGGCTTACTGGTTAAGGCGCTTGCCTGCAAAGCCACAGGACCCAGGTTCCATTCCCCAGGACCCACATAAGCCAGATGCACAAGGGAGCGCATGCATCTGGAGTTAGTTTGCCTTGGCTGGAAGCCCTGGCTCATCCATTCTCTCTCCACGTGCTTATTTCTCTCCTCTCTCTCAAATAAATAAATTTCTTAAGAAGTCAATACATTTATTTTGGTTTTGTTTTTCGAGGTAGTGTCTTGCTCTAGCCCTCCTGACCTGGATGCAGTCTCAGATTGGTCTTGAGCATACAACGATCCTATCTCAGCCTCCCATGTGCCGGGATTAAAGGTCCCATCGCAAAGGGGACACACGTGTCTGGAGTTCGTTTGCAGTGGCTGTAGGCTCTGGCACGCCCATTCTCTATCTCTTTCTCTATAAAAATATAAAAACTGGACATGGTGGCACACGCCTTTAATCCCAGCACTCAGGCGGCAGAGGTAGGAGGATCACTGTGAGGTCGAGGCCACCATGAGACTACATAGTAAAATCCAGGTGATCCTGGGCTAGAGTGAGACCCTACCTCAAAAAACCAAAAATAAAATAAAATATATATAAACGCCCGCACCTACATGCCAAGCCAGGTTTAAAAAAAAAAACAAAAAAACTTTAGAGTAAATTGGACAGGAGGCTTGGAATCCTGGTGAGGCCCTGACAGACCTTGAACTTGGATCCTTCTGCCTGGGCCTACTGAGCAGCTAGGACCTACAGGTATGACTCACCTGCCGGTGAGATGCTCCGGGATCAGCGCCCCAGGAGCGCCCCAGCCACCACCGCGAGGGCTCGGCACAGCAGATGACCGCACTCGGTTCAGCTCGGCTCCAGCCCTCCGGGACCGCTCTATGGCCCGCCCCGCTTACCTGCGCCAGGTAGAGCAGCGGCCGAGGCTGGAAGCGTTGCAGCAAAGCGCTCAATGCCCAGAAAAGGTGGAAAAGCCACGGTGACAGGTGGGAAGTGGGCGAGCCCGGGAAGCCTGGCCCCGCCCTCAGGGATGAGGGCCTAGTGTGCTTCAAGGGATCACTTAGGTCGCATTGTCAGGGACTCTGGGTTAGTTTAGCTCCTTGTAGAGTTTGTGTTTAGCATGCGTGAGGTTCTGGTTCACTCCCCATCACCAAAAGGTAAAAAAATAAATAAATAAACTAGCCTGGGCGTGGTGGCGCACGCCTTTAATCCCAGCTCTTGGGAGTCAGAGGTAGGAGGGTTGCCTTGAGTTCAAGGCCACCCTGAGACTACATAGTGAATTCCAGGACCTCAGAAAAGAAAAAGAAAAAAATTAAAAATACAGGAAAGATGGGTTAGCGGTTAAGGCATTTGCCTGTGAAGCCTAAGGACCCAGGTTCCATTCCCCAGGACCCTCCTAAGCCAGAAGTACGGGGTGACACATGCGTCTGGAGTTTGTTTGTGGAGGCAGGAGGACATGGAGCACCCATTATCTCTCTATCTGCCTCTTTCTTAAATAAAAATAAAGTTAAAGCTGGGCGTGGTGGCCCACGCCTTTAATCCCAGCATTTGGGAAGTAGAGGTAGGAGGATCACCTTGAGTTCAAGGCCACCCTGAGACTACATAGTGAATTCCAGCTCAGCCTGAGCTCCAGTGAGACCCTACCTCGAAAAACCAAAATAAATAAATAATTTAAAAAATGTATTGTCAGTCCTGGCTTGTTTGGCACAAACCTGTAACTCAGCACTAGGAAAGCTGATGCAAAATCGCCTGTTTAACCTAAGAAAAATAAAATAAAACTTCATAGCCCGGAGCGTTGACACATGCCTTTAATCTCAGCACTTGGGAGGCAGAGGTAGGAGGATTGATGGTTGTGACTTCAAGGCCACCCTGAGACTACGTAGTGAATTCCAGGTCAGTCTGGGCTAGAGGGAGACCCTACCTCAAAAAATTAAAAATTAAATTAAAAATAAAAAGATTGGGGCTGGAGAGATGGCCAGTGGTTAAGGCACTTGTTCCCCAGTAACCCCTTAAAGGCAGACGCACAGGTGGTGCAGACATCTGGAGTTTGCAGTAGCTGGAGGCCCTGGCGCTCCCAGCACAACACACCCACCACACAGCTTCTTCAAGCTTTTAGATTTTTACTATCAAATTGTTGTTTTGGGGGGCAGGGTGTCACAGTAGCGCGGGGCGATCTTCCCGAGTGCCAGGATTAAAGGCATGCTCCCCTTTGCCCCCAGTAATTACTCTCTCATCCCAAAGAGCAAAGAACACCCCAGCCATACTCATTGCTGGCCTCTTTAAAAATGGACCCCACAACCTGTCCCCAGATGTCAAAGTAGTGAAGACCTCCATAATTTAGTGGGGGTCACGTGATGATGTTGATGAGGGAGTGGTTAGATTTGAAATGGAAGGAGAAATCAGGTCTTTGAAATGCAAAGGACACCATCCGCTCTCAGGAACTGAGGAGGGTCAAAGGGCAAATTCTTCCTCTTTGTACAAAACATGCCCTCAGAGTGGGTGGTAGGTACTGTGGTCAGTGAATGCATGGGTCTGCCCTAACTTTGAACCCCAGGCACTAAGAGAATCTAATATTTGCAGAATAATGGAATGGGAGATGATTGATGGATAGAGAGGTACAGTTGGACTAGAGTCTAGTGTAGTTGACAACAATTAGTTGAATATATCAAAATAACTAGTGGAGAGGTTCTGAATGTTCCCAAAACAAAGAAATAATAAAGGTTCTACAGGCATAGAAGATTCCGTACCCTGGGGTTGGGGTATAGCTCTGATGCACGGTGATTGCCTGCAAGCATAAAACCCTGGGTTCATGCAGGGCGCGGTGGCTCATGACTTTAATCCCACTACTTGGGAGGCAGAGCTAGGAGGATCACTGAGAGTTCAAAGCCACCCTGAACTATATAGTGAATTCCAGGTCACGCTGGGCTAGAGTGAGACCCTACCTTGTAAAACAACAACAACAAAAAAAGCCCTGGGTTCAATCCCCAGCAATATAAAATAATTAGTCAGGTGTGGTGGCGCACTCCTTTAATCCCAGCACTTGGAGGCAGAGGTAGAAGGATTGCTTTGGGTCCAAGGCCACCCTGAGACTAGAGTGAATTCCAGGTCAGCCTGAGCAAGAGACTCCACCACAAAAAAAAAAAAGAAAAGAAAAGAAAAAGAAGGAGTGAAGCTGGAGAGATGGCTTAGTGATTAAGGTATTTGTCTGTGAAGCCTAAGGACCCGGGTTTGATTCTCCAGTACTCACTTAAACCAGATGCACGAAGTTGTGCATGTGTCTGGAGTATATTTGCGGTGGCTGAAGGCCCTAGTGCGCCCATTCTCTCTATCTGCCTCTCTCTCTTTGTCGCTCTCTTTCTCTCCAATAAATAAATTTTAAAAGTTACAATAAATAAGGCCAGGCATGGTGGCGCATGCCCTTAATCCCAGCACTTGGGAAGCAGAGGTAGGAGAATTGCTGTGAATTCGAGGTCACCCTGAGACTACATAGTGAATTCCAGGTCAGCCTGGGCCAAAGTGAGACCCTACCTCGAAAAGAAAAATTACAATAAATTATAAAAAAAGAAAGAGGCTAGAGAGATGGCTTAGTTGTTAAGGTGTTTGCCTGCAAAGCCAAAAGGTCCTTGGTTCGATTCCCCAGGACCTACATAAGCCAGATGCACAAGATGGCACATGCATCTGGAGTTTATTTGTATGAGTTCCAGGTCAGTCTGGGCTAGAGTGAGACCCTGCCTTGAACAAACAAGGGCTGGAGAGATGGCTTAGTAGTTAAGGTTCTTGCCTTCAAAGCCAAAAGACCCAGGTTCAATTTCCCGGTGCCCATGTAAAGCCAGATGGCTCAATCATCTAGAGTTTATTTGCAGTAGCTAAAGGTCCTGGTGCACTCATTCTCTCTCTCTCTCTAGTAAATAAAGTATTTTTAAAAATGTTTTTTTTTAGCCGGGGATGGTGGCACACACATTTAATCCCAGCTTGGGAGGCAGTGGTAGGAGGATTGGATTGCTGTGGGTTCGAGGCCACCCTGAAACTACAGAGTTAATTCCAGGTCAGCCTGGGCTAGAGTGAAACCCTGCCTCGAAAAAAACAAGAATAAAACAAAACAAAACAAAGAAGACACCTTTAATAGGTTGATATTGTATGTATGTAAGTACAATGATTGAGAAGGGAGGTAATATGATGGAGAATGGAATTTCAAAGGGGAAAGTGTCAGGGGGGAGGGAGGGAATTACCATGGGATTTTTTTTATAATCATGGAAAATGTTAATAAAAATAAAAAAAAAAAAAAGATACCTCATGTCAAAGAATAAGGTGAACTGGAGACTGGAGAGATGGCTTAACAGTTAAAGTGCTTGCCTCTAAAGCCAAAAAACCCAGGTTCAATATCCCAGGACCCACATTAGCCAGATGTACAAGGTGGCGCACGCATCTGGAGTTCATTTGCAGTGGTTGGATGCCCTGACATGCCCATTCTCACTCTACCTCTCTCTCCCAAATAAATAAATAAAAATATTTTTTAAAAAGCAATAACCCTTTGAAAGACTGGGTTGTGAAACAAAGTGAATGAGAGTAAACCGCTCTGAGCACTTGGGAAGGCGGTGAGGGTGAAAGACGCCCTCAGCTCAGACCTCTGCATCCCCAGGCCGAAGGAGCCTAGGCTGGCTGCAAAGAGGAAACGCTGCGGCTGAGCTCCATGGACACACAGTCCAGTGTGAGGTCAGCAAGAGGCCGGACCTGGCCCTGCAGATCTTTGCTTTCCTCATGGGGATGATGGTTAGGGTTTTGAGAGGATTAGTGAAAGTTTACACTGGGGTGTAAATGAGAAAATGAGACCATGTTTCTTTGTCTATTTTTTTTTTTTCCCCCCCTTTTGGTTTTTTGAGGTAGGGTCTCACTGTAGCTCAGACTGACCTGGAATTCACTATGTAGTCTCAGGGTAGCCTTGAACTCATGGCGATCCTCCTACCTCTGCCTCCTGAGTGCTGATATTAAAAGTATGCACCACCATGCTTGGCTGAGATCATGTTCCTTAACTGGAGACCCCCCTGCATTCTCTCATTGGCTGCGCAGTCTTGCGTGCTTGGTATTAGGGGTCCTAGAGGTGTATGGAAGTCCTGGCCACATTGTGCTTTGTGGCTTTGAGGATCTTTCTGGGGGAGCCACTTCCTTCCGAGATCATTTCACAGGAGCAAGGGCTGGGCAGATGGCTCAGCAGTTAAAGGCTCTCAGAGGGGCCAGATAAACAAGGAACTGATACGGTGTGAATGCCCATTACAGATTATACCCGGAGAGGGAATTCTAACCGGGGAATCCACTTATTTTAAGGCTGAATGTCAGTTAGGAGGGTAGCTCACTGCAGCATGTGCTTAGGACATGTGGTAGACTGCGTCAGATGTCCCCCATAAACTCATGTGTTTTGAATGTCTCAGCCTCAGCTGATGGCAATTTGGTAGGTGGAGCCTGGCTGGAGGAGGTGTGTTGTTGGGGGCAGGCTTAGGGATGTTATAGCCAGCTGCCCCTGGCCAGAGCTCTGCTCACTCTCTTGCTGCTGTCTTCCACCTGCTGCGGCAAGAAGTGATGCCCCACCTCTGCTCTGGGGCCACCCTTCCCCCCAATCATGAAGCGTCCCCTGGAGACTCTAAGCCGGAATAAACCATTTCCTCCCATCAGCTGCTTTTGGCTGGGTGTCTTGTCCCATCAACCGGAAGGTAACTAACCCCAACAGTATTGAGGGGCCCTAGGCTTGATTTTTTTTTCCGGCACCAAATAAATAATGAAATGCACGGTAGTTGTGGTGGCAAGCTCTTCCGTGACATTGGTCCAGAGGCTGAAGTAGCCGAACCCAGATCTGGCCCTTCTCTGGGCGCTGCTGCTCTCTGCCCAGCTGGGGGCAGTGAGGGAGGGCTGGTGAGAAGGTGGTGATCTGGAGAAACAGCACTGAGCCCTGTGTGGAGTCCCTGTCCCTTCATCTGCCCCTCGGGCTGGTTTATAGACACTCAGAGTTTAAAAGGACACCCAGAAACCTGGCCAAGATCCCTGTCACTCCGCGCTCAGGGCTGCACCGAGGGTGTCCATTCATGGCCTGCACAATGTGGACAGTCAGAGTTGCAGGAGAATGTGACCCACAAATCTGAATAAGTTTGGAACAGTCCTCGAAGGACGTTTGTTTTTGTGTTGTTTTGTTTGTTTCGAGGGTCTCACTCTAGCCCAGGCTGACCTGGAATTCATTCTGTAGTCTCAGGGTGGTCTCGAACTCACGGCAATCCTCCTACCTCTGCCTCCTGAGCGCAGTGATTAAAGGCGTGCGCCACCATGCCTGGATGAACTTTTTTTTTTTTTTTGACATAATGAAGATTGAACCAAGTTCTTGTTGTGCCAGTGAACTCTAGCCCCACATCCTCAGCCCTATTTCCACTCCGCCGGCCCACCCCGTGCTGGAGATACAGACCTTGTTGCTGGTCCAGTGATAGCCCCCGATCTACATCTTAATCCCCCCACCCCCTGCCACACAAGATCTTTTTTGTGGTAGGGTCTCACCGTAGCCCAGGCTGACCTAAAACTCACTCTGTGGTTCCAGGCTGACCTTGAACTCACAGCAATCCTCCTACCTCTGCCTTCCGAGTGCTGGGATTCAAG
Organism: Jaculus jaculus; assembly: GCF_020740685.1. Lineage (NCBI taxonomy): Eukaryota > Metazoa > Chordata > Mammalia > Rodentia > Dipodidae > Jaculus > Jaculus jaculus. The sequence goes on along the minus strand of NC_059113.1, from coordinate 6,228,640 downwards.
GAGTGTTTCACCCCACCTCGCCCTTAACCCCATTTTTACCTTTTGACTTTTGAGAACCTATTGAGCTGCCAAGTCTGGCCTTGAATTTACTCAATGGCACAGGCAGGTCTTAAACTTACTTCCTTTTTTTTTTTTTTTTTGGTTTGTTTTTCAAGGTAAGGTCTCCCTCTAGCCCAGGCTAACCTGGAATACACTAGTCTCAGGGTGGCCTCAATCTCATGGCAATCCTACCTCTGCCTACTGGGTGCTGAGATTAAAGGCATACACCACCACACCTGGTTTACTTTCTTCTTGAAAATTTTTGAGGGAGTGTGTATGAATATGGACATGCTAAGGCCTCCCTTGCCAGTACAAACTCCAGATGCATGTGTATCTGGCTTTACATGGGTACTGGAAAATCAAACCTGAACCATCAGGCTTTGCAAGAAATTACCTTTAAATTCTAAGCCGTTTATTTCTCCAGCCCCGAGGCCTTGAAATTTCTAAACCTCCCCAATAACTAGGATTACAGGCCTGTGTCACTAATCCCATCTAAAGGACAGTTTATAGTAATGTCTTACTATATGTGTTTGTGTGTGTGTGTGTGTGTGTGTATGTATATATAATAAGTTCAGGGTTATTGGGAAATAACTAGAATGAGACTCTGCCTCAAAATTACTTGAGAGAGAGATTGGGCATGCAAATTCCAGATACATGTGCCACCTTGTGCATCTGGCTTATATGGGGTCCACAGAATTGAACCTGGTTCCTTGCATTTTGCAGGTAACTGCCTTTACCACTAAACCATCTCTCCAGCCCCCCATCCTTTCTTTTTTTCTTTTTTCTTTTTTTTTGATTTTTTTTTTTTTGTTTTGTTTTTCGAGGTAGGGTCTCACTCTAGCCCAGGCTGAGCTGGAATTCACTATGGAGTCTCAGGGTGGTCTCGAACTCACAGCGATCCTCCTACCTCTGCCTCCCAACTGCTGGAACTAAAGGTGTGTGCCACCATGCCCAGCCCATCCTTTCTTTATTGTGGCTTTGTGTTGGGAGAATTGACCCTTCCTGGATATCAAGGTTTTGTTTACTTATTTATTTATTTTAGTTTTTCAAGATAGGGTTTCGCCCTTGCCCAGGCTGACCTGGAATTCACTATGTAGTCTCAAGGTGGCCTTGAACTCATGGAGATCCTCCCACCTCTGCCCCCAAGTGCAAGTGCTGGGATTAAAGGTGTGTGCCACCACGCCCAGCTTGTGTTTACTTATTTTTATTTTTTATATTTTAAGATATATTTTATTTTTGTTTATTTATTTGACAGAGAAAGAGGGGGAGAGAGAGAGAGAGAGAGAGAGAGAGAATGGGCATGTCACAGCCTCCAGCCACTGCAAGCAAACTCTAGATGTGTATGCCCCCTGTGCATCTGGCTAATGTGGGTCCTGGGGAATCAAACCTGGGTCCTTTGGCTTTGCAGGCAAATGCCTTAACTACTATGCCATCCCTCCAGCCCTGTTTTTTATATATTTACAAGGGAAGAAAGACACAGGGAATAAGAGCACCAGGGCCTCTAACCACTGCAAATGAACTCCAGATTCATGTGTCACTCTGTGCATCTGGCTTTATGTGAGTGTTGGAGAATTGAACCCAGGTAGTTAGGTTTTGCAGGCACGTGCCTTGATGGATGAGCCATCTTTCCAGCCTCCAGGTTTTCAGGATTTTTTGGTGAGAGGAGGTCGCTGAAGAGATGGTTTAGAGGTTAAGACTCTTGCCTGCAAAGCCAAAGGACTCAGGTTCAATTCCCCAGGATCCAATGGTAAGCCAGATGCAAAAGAGGGTACATGCATCTGGAGTTAGTTTGCAATGACTAGAGGCCCTGGTGCACCCAAATTCTCTCTCATTCTCTCTCTCTCTCTCTCTCTCTCTCTCTCTCTATATATATATATATATATATATATATATATATATATATATATCTGCCTCTTTCTGTGTCAAATAAATAAATAATAATAATAAAATTATGCTTTGCAGACAAGTGCCTTAACTGCTGAGCCATCTCTCTAGTTCCAGTTTACAGGGTTTTTTTTTTCTTTTTTAATGAAAATAACTTTTTTTTATTTTTTTTAATTTACTTATTTGACAGCGACAGAGAGAGAGAAAGATATATATATATACATATATATATATATATATATATATATGTATATATAGAGAGAGAGAGAATGGGCACACCAGGGCTTCCAGCCACTGCCAAAGAACTCCAGACGTGTGCACTCCCTTGTGCATCTGGCTCACATGGGTCCTGGGGAATCGAGCCTTGAACTGGTGTGGTGGCGCACGCCTTTAATCCCAGCACTCGGGAGGCAGAGGTATGAGGATTGCCGTGAATTCAAGGTCAACCTGAGACTACATAGTGAATTCCAGGTTAGCCTGGGCTAGAGTGAGACAACCCCCCCCCAAAAAAATAAGGGCTGGAGATATGACTTAGTGGTTAAGGTGTATGCCTGAAAAGCCTAAGGACCCAGGTTTTATTTTCTAGGTCTCACGTAAACCAGAGGTACATGAAGGCACATGTGTCTGGAGATTGTTGGCAGTGGCTGGAGGCTCTGGCGTGCCCCTTCTCTCTCTCTTTCTCCCTTTCTCTGTCTCAAATAAATAAATAAATAAATAAATAAATAAATGAATCTTTAAAAAAATAATAGATAAAAATTAAAATCCAAAAAAGAGGGCTGGAGGGACAGTAGAGATGGCTTAGCGGCTAAGGCATTTACCTGCAAGCCAAAGGACCCAGGTTCAATTCCCCAGAACCCACATAAGCCAGAGCACAAGGGGGCGCTCACATCTGGAGCTCATTTGCAGTGGCTGGAGGCCCTGGTGTGCCCATTCTCTCCCTCTTCAAAATAAATAACTTACATTTTTAAAAATATTAGGCAGGTGTGGTGGTGCACGCCTTTAATCCCAGCACTCAGGAGGCAGAGGTGGAAGGATTGCTGTGAGTTCAAGGCCACCCTGAGACTACATAGTGAATTCCAGGTCAGCTTGGGCTAGAGTGAAACCCTGCATCAAAAAAAAAAAAAGAGGGCTGGAGAGATGATGTAATGGTTAAGGTGCTTGCTTGCAAAGCCAAAACACCCAGATTTGATTCCCCAGTACCCACATAAGCCAGATGCCCAAGGTGGCACATGTATCTGGAGTTTGCATGTAGCTGCTGAAGGCCCTAGCACACCCATGCTCCCTTGCTTGCTCTCTCTCCCTGCCTCTATCTATTGCTCTCAAATAAATAAAGAATTTTTTTTTTTAAAGAAGAAGAAAGTAGCAGGGCGTGGTGGCACACACCTTTAATCCCAGCATTCAGGAGGCAGAGGTGGAAGGATCGCTGTGAGTTCAAGGACACCCTGAGACTACATAGTGAATTCTAGGTCAGCCTGGGCTAATGTGAGACCCTACCTCAAAAAAAAAAAAAAAACAGCCAGGTGTGGTGATGCACGCCTTTAATCCCAGCACTCAGAAGGCATCGGTAGGAGGATTGCTATGAGTTCAAGGCCACCCTGAGACTACATAGTGAATTCCAGGTCAACCCGGGCTAGAGTGAGACCCTACCTCGGGGGGGTGGGGGGCTGTAAGTGTATATGTATATAAATGTGTGTATATATGTGTGTATGTGTGAGATTTGACAGAGAGGGAGAGAGAAAGAGCGAGGCACAGGTAGAGAGAATGGGTGCACCAGGGCTCCAGCCACTCCAAATGAACTCCAGAGGCATGCACCACCTTGTGCATCTGGCTTATGTGGGTCCTGGGGAATCGAACTTGGGTCCGTAAACTTCTCAGGCAAGCGCCTTAGCCACTAAGGGAGTGAAGGAATATTTTGTCCTCTTCCAGGAACAAGTAGGCACTTGCCAGCGGTGACTGCTGCTGACCCAAGGAGGTGCTGAGCGTGGCTTCGTACTCAGTCGGTTACGGAATCGGACTGAGACCAGCTGCAGTTTGGGTGGAACTCGACTGGACAGACTGTCACAGGGGCCAGTCACTTCCTGTGCTGTCAAGACATCACTCTGGCTACCGGTGCAATCTGAGAGTGAATCTGCTTGTCCCTGGAAGGTATCCCAGTGTCGGTCAGAAGAAAGCCCACTTCAGTGCAGGCCTTCTTTCCCAGCTGGATGGCGCTGGAAAAGGCCTTGGCCAATCTCCAGGCAGAATCCAAATGTCAGATCTGTCTGGGTGAAATGACAGACCCTGTCACGATCGAATGTGGCCACAACTTCTGTTCCACGTGCATCACGCAGTCCTGGGCAGATCTGGAAGGCAGGTTCCCCTGTCCCGTGTGCCGCTACCAGTGCCAGAAGAGCCCGCTCACGGGCAACCTGCAGCTGCGGCGGATCCTTGCCAGGGCCAGGCAGCTGCACGGGCAGCTGAGCAAGACCCAGGAGGAGAAGCCACAGTGCGAGAAGCACGGCCGGGCCCTGACCCTTTTCTGCGAGCAGGACCTGGAGCTGCTGTGCGCGCTGTGCCCGTGGCTGCCGGCCCACCGGGGCCACCCCGTGAGGCTCATCGAGGAAGCCGCCTCCCAGCACCGAGCGAGGCTCCACGGTTACATGCAGGCTCTGAACAGGCAAGTGGCGGAGCTTCAGGATGCGCTCGCCGCTCAGGCCCGACGCCAGGCGCAGCTGCAAGAGACCATGGAGAGCGAGAGGACGAAGCTGTGCTCCGAGTGCAAGCAGCTGAAGCAGCTGGTGGACCGGGAGCAGCAGGCGGTGCTGTCCAGGCTGGGGAGGGAGGAGCGGGAGATGGTGCAGAAGCTGCGCGGCTGCACGAGGCGGTTCGCGCAGCACGTGTCGGCGATGGAAGCGCTGCTCGCCGAGGCGTCGGAGAAGAGCGTGACGCCCGACGTGGAGCTGCTGATGGGCGTCGGGAGCCTCTTCCGCAGGTGCGAGGACGTGCAGCCCCCCGCCTTCTATCTATTCAAGTTCACGAGGCACGGGTATTGCCTGCCTCCCCGGTTCTCCACGCTGCAGGCAATTAGACAGAAGTTTCGCGAAGCGATTACTCTGGATCCCGAAACGGCAGCTCCTCCCCTGCTCGTCTCCGGGGATAGGAAGTCCGTGCGCTGCTGCTTGAAGCCCGGGCGAGGCGGCCCCGGGAGCCCAGCGCGCCCCGAGCGCTGCGCCGCCGCCGCCGCCGTCCTGGGCGCGCAGAGCTTCGGCGCCGGGCGGCACTACTGGGAGGTGCGGGTGGGCGACAAGCCCGAGTGGGCCGTGGGGCTTTGCAAGGACCCCGCTGGGGACGGGGACGGGCGCCCGAGTCGCCGCTGGGTGCTTCGGCGGCGGGGCGGCGCCTACGTGGCTGAGCACACGGTCTCCGTCGCGCTTGAGCTCGCCGAGAAGCCCAGCAGGATTGGCATCTACCTGGACTACGAGCTGGGTGTGATTTTCTTCTACAACCTGAGTGACAGGACTCACATCCATTCTTTCAGGGATAAGTTTTCAGAAGCACTGAGGCCTTATTTCCACGTTGGAGAGGATTCCAAACCTCTGTCCTTCCAGTGACAGAAGGATGAGCTCCTTGTGACATTGCTTTCCTCCTCTTCCCTTCCCTTGCCTTCCTCCACATCCCTTCCATCGCCTTTCCTGCCCTTCCCCTACCTTGTCCTAAAACTGACCATGCAGTCCAAAGTGGCCTCCAAGCCTTCTGAAAGCTGGGGATTTCTTCAGCCATCATGCCCAGCTAACAGCTTTTACGAACACTTCTATAACTTAGGCCAGTAAGGGAAATTTATGCTTTTCATTTTGTTTTAATAATGACAGGTGCTGTGGATTCATAGATGTGGACATCAACTGCCATGTGTTTCTGAAATTTTAAGAGTATAAAAATGTAATTTTAAGCAACTCAATTAGCCCAGTCAGCACATCATGGAACTCTGAAGACGGTAATTTTACAACTTTGAGCATGAGCATATTTGACTTGCCTACGTATGCATTTACCAGTTTCATTAGCACTTGAGACATTCCAGGTGACAGAGAACAAATCATCAAAATTGGAAAACCCAACGAAAGTACATGCCTCATAGTATACAAATGTTAGTTGGGTCACGAGCTAAACACACCATGGTTATGCAGTTTTAACATAGGGGGGAAATCTAGTTGAAGGATGGACAGAAACTGCATCATGTGCAAACTTCTGTCAATTTTAAATACGTTTGATAATTGTTTAAATAAAATAATTACAAAAAAAATAAATATATAGTTTCACTGTTTTTCATGTTTTTCACCTTTGAAACTCCACTCTCCATCATATCCCCTCCCCCCTCTCAGTCAGTTTCTCTTATTTTGATGTTATCTTTTCCTCCTATTGGGATGGTCTTGTGTAGGTAGTGTCAGGCACTGTGAGGTCATAGATATCCAGGCCACTTTGTGTATGGAGGAGCACGTTTTAAGGAGTCCTACCTTTCCTTTGGCTCTTACATTCTTTCTGCCACCTCTTCTGCAATGGACCCTGAGCCTTGGAAGGTGTGATAGAGATAATTCAATGCTGAGCACTCCTCTATCACTTCTCAGCACCGTGATGCCTTTTGAGTCATCCCAAGGTCACCACCATCTGAAAAGAGAAGGTTCTCTAACTAAAAGTGGGAGTAGTCTTAATTTATGGGTGTGAACATTGGGAGAAGTGCTCACCATGGGCTGGAGAGATGGCTTAGTGGTTAAGGTGCTTGCCTGCAAAGCCAAAGGACCCACACAAGCCAGATGCACAAGGTGGCACATGCATCTGGAGTTCGTTTGCAATGGCTTGAGGCCCTGGTGTACCCATCTCTCTCTCTCTCTCAAATAAATAAAAATGGGACTGGAGAGATGGCTTAGTCCCTGCAAAGCCAAAGTACGTAAGTTTGATTGCCCATGACCCATGACATAAGCCAGATGCAAAGTGATGCATGTATTTGGAGTTTGTAGTGGCTGGAGGCTGTGGCACACCTATTCTCTATCTTTCAAATGAATAAATAAATTACAATTTTAAATTCAAAATTTTTAAAAAGTTCTCACTGGGCAGTTTGCTGAGCATAATATGTGCATTTAAGGCAGACACCAGCAGGTGTTACACCCTAGGGCTCATGACTTCCCTTTAATAGGTTTTCAGTATCAGGCATGTATTCCCTCTCATGGAGTGGGCCTCCAGTCCAATTAGAGAGTAGTTGGTTTACCCCATAACAGACATGCCACTATTGCTCATTTGGCCTGGTTGGCCAAACTTTAGGCTTGCAGTGTCCACTGTGGTTTATCTTCACTGATGACTTCTGTCTCCCATAGGACTGCATGCAGTATAGCTTTTTCCAGCTTTCTGTCAGCTAGTCTATTTTTTTTAAATATTTTATTTTTTTTGCAAGCAAAGAGAGAAAAGAGGCAGAGAGAATGGGCATGTCAGGGCCTCTTGCCACTGTGAACAAATTCCAGATGAAGGCACCACTTTGTGTATCTGGCTTTATGTGGATAGTAGGGAATCAAACCCAGAATGTTAGGCTTCACAAAGTGTCTCAACCACTGATCCAGCTCTCCAGCCCCTGCGTCTAGTTTTATGTGAGTGCTGGAAAATTGAACCAGGGCCAACAGACTTTGTAAGTGTCACTAGCCACTGAGCAATCTTCCTAGCCTAGGGGGTTGTTTTTAAAGACAATATCTTGCTATATAGCCTAACGTTATATAAAAAAATGGCTAGAAGCTGGGCAGGGTGGCGCATGCCTTTAATCCCAGCACTTCGGAGGCAGAGATCAGAGGATCACCATGAGTTCTGGTGTATCTTTGAGATATAAGAGGTCTTTTGTTGGTGGGGGGAGAGAGAGGGTTTGACATAAGGTCTTGCTCTAGCTTAGACTGACTGGAATTCACTATGTAGTCTTAGGGTGGCTTGGAACTCATTCATGGCAATCCTCCTACCTCTGCCTTCTAAGTAGTGAGATTAAAAAGGTGTGTGCCACCATGCCAGGCATAAGAGGTCTTTTTATTTTTACTTTTTCATTTATTTGTGACAGAGGAGAGAGAGAGAGTGAGAGAGAGAGAGAATGGGTAGGCAAGGGCCTCCAGCCACTGCAAATGAACTCCAGACACATGTGCCACCTCATGCATCTGGTTTACAATAGGTAGTCTCAGGGTGGCCTTGAACTCTCAGCAATCTTCCTACCTCTGCCTCACAGTGCTGGGATTAAAGGCATACACCACCATGCCTGGCTCCTATTTTTTTATTTTTTGGTTTTTCAAGGTAGGGTCTTGCTGTAGCCCAAGCTGACTTGGAATTCACTGTGTAGTCTCAGGGTGGCCTCAGGAACTCTTCCTACCTCTGTTTCCTGAGTGCTGGGATTAAGGGTATAGGCCGTCATCCCCAGCTAAGAGAACTGGTTTTTTGTTTATTTGTTTCGAGATAGGGTCTCACCCTAGGTCAGGCTGACCTGGAATTCACGATGTAGTCTCAGGGTGGTTTTGAAATCATGTCAATCCTCCTATTTCTGCTTCCCAAATGCTGGGATTAAAGGCGTGTGCCACCACGCCCAGAAAGAGGTCTCTCTTTTAAAATGTTAGTAAAGCCAGGTGTGATGGCCCACACTTTTAATCCCAGCATTTGGAAGGAAGATAGAGGAGGTTCCTTGTGACTCTGAGGCCAGCCTGGGACAATGCTAAGGACAGATTGAGTTCCAGGTCAGCCTGGGCTAGAGTGGGACCCCCACCTCAGAAACAAAAAAGTAATAGTAATGGAGCCCAGGGGGCAGTTCAGTGATTAAGGTGGTTTAGCACACATACTCGAAGGCAGGCCCAAGCAATTTCCCTGCCTCAGTCTCCCCAGGACATGGAAATATAGGCCCGGGCAGAGAATCCTACTCAATTAAGACAGAAAAACTGGCCTGGCGTTGTGGCACGTGCCTTTAATCCCAGCACTAAAGAGAGGTAAGATGATCACAAAGTGGCACATGCATCTAGACTTAGTTTTCAGCGGCAAGAGGCTCTGGTTCTCTCCTTGCAAATAAATAAAAATAAAAGAACAAATGCTAACTAAATCTATTGTGGTACTTTTCTTTTTTCAAGTAAGGTCTCATTATAGCCCAGGCTGACCTGGAATTCACTATGTAGTCTCAGGGTGGCCTCGAACTCAAGGCGATCCTCCTGCCTCTGCCTCCCAAGTGCTGGGATTAAAGGCATGCACCACAATGCCCAGCTTTTTTTTTTTTTAAAGGTCTCATTCTAGGCCAGGCTGACCTGGAATTTACTATGTAGTGTGAAGGTGGCTTTGAACTCACAGAAATCCTCCAACTTTGAATCTTATTAAATTTTTATTTGAGAGAAAGATAGAGACAGATATGTGCATGTAAGAGAATAGGCACACTAGGGCCTCTAGCCATTGCAAACAAACTCCAGATGCATGCATCTCTTTGGCTTTACATGGGTCTCGGAGAATTGAACCTGGGTCCTTATGGCTTTGCAGGCAAGTGCCTTAACTGCTAAGCTAATTCTCCAGTCCTGAATTTTTTTTTTTTTCTTGCTTGTGGGATAATTCTTTTTTAATAAAGTGAGGTTTACATTGTTGGTATTTTTTTTAAAAAATGGCCATATGCAAGAAACAAACCTTTGAGGTTCAGAAATAGGGAAGTCAAGAAAAGCAGGCAACATGGACATGGGAGAGTCCAACGTCTGAGCAGGCAAAAGGACCCTCTGGAAGTACAAGCAGCTGGTGTAGCCACACCAGGATCAAGGGGCCATACAATGAATACAGTTCAGACCTTTTCATTTTAAACTCAAGTGTATCTTTAAAATGTTCTAGCACCAATTCAATGGTGCAAGCACAGGCATTATTCAGCCTAAGGGTGCATGGGATACTTGCTTTCCAAGCACACATGCTTGCTACCCAGCAGCTTCCCTGGCATGAAACACATAGTGTTGGATGTTGTCTGCACATTTGGCCTCCCCTCTTGACAACCAGTACAGGGCCATTCTAGGAATCAAATAGAAGGTACCACCTGAGACCCCAGTCTGAAGACCAACAGGCAGATTTTTGACCTTCGGTGGCATTTACATATAAATAGGCATAAATAAAGCCATCAGGCACAATGAAGTCCAGGAGAACAAGGCTGCATAGCAGACATAGTGAGGGAAGTAGGGTAGGATAGATAGCTGTGCATGCCTCTGACTCTAATCCATCCCACTCTCCTGGAATGTGGAACATGATGGAGCGGAGCAGGGTCCCACACAAAACTGAAGAAAAATCCAAACACACGTACACTGTTGCCTCAGGAGTGTAGAAAAGATCATTACAAACAAAAAATTCCAAATTTAACCTTAAACCAGGTTTACTTTTTTAAGTTGTAAATGTTTGTAATATAGCAGCAAAGGATGTTTGTAGAAAAAATATACTTTTAAAAAAATAGTTGAAAAGATCTAAAGTATAAAAAGTTTAAAAATATATATCTTAAGTAAAAATATTGTCAAAACATAGAAAACTTAATTTTAGAAAGGTCATCTATCTACTTTAAAAAAGGACTGGACTCAGCTGTGGCTTGCCATCCCTATGTGACACCACCCTGACGCAACAGGGAAAATGAGCTCAGGGCTGTGAATGTCACCTGGTCCAGGCCCAAGAAGCCTTCAGTGAGCTCCAGTTCCTGGTGACAGCTTCTGTTCTGCCCTTCCCAGAGAGTGGGACAGGCCTAGCAGCTATAGCCCTTGCTAATAACAATCATCCCAAGATATTTTTAAAATCAACAAGTGAGCAGGAATGGGTTCCTGGCTGTGTGTGGGTGTGGGTACAGTACAAGTGAGATGATGTTTAGGATGCATGACCTTGTCCTTGTCAGGAGCCTTCCCTTGCAGGTGGAGCTGGGAGGTGGGGCGGCTGCAGCAGAGCCCTCCAGCCCGTTGCAGATGCCCGGCTTGGTGCCACTCATCATTCAATACCGTGTCAATACCGTGTCCAGGTCGTAGTAGGAATTGTCCACATCTGAGAAAAGTTCCTCTACAGAACTTGGATTTTTGTTCTCCAGCGTCTCAAAGATCTGGTCCAATGACTTCTGAAAGCTTCCTCTGTTTTCCTGAGGGCTGTCCATCTCCCAAAGGCTGGCTACTCTGAGGGTTCCTTGGCCCATGTGTTGAGTTGACTGTGGGAAGTTCAGAAGCTGGGCCTTGCAAGGGGCCTTCTTCCAGTTCAGGAGCAGGGTGCTCCCCATCCGGGCCCCTCACAGTGCGACATAGGATCTCTGTAGACACCAGGCGGTCAAGAGGTGCCGGTTCTGCATTCTGGGCACCATCCCATTCCACACACCATCCCGGCTCATCTCCTCTTGGATCTCCCGGACTGTGTTGGCGATGAGGACAGAGGGGCAGAGGTTGGGCTCCACCAGCATGTGACATACTTGGAGCTTGACCAAGGACATGTCCAGAAGCGACTGCCGCTGCAGACTATAGGAAGGGACGCTGGCAAAGCCCTCCCCACCTTCCTCCTGATCACATTTCCTCTTCAGACCTCGTGCAAACGTCATGTCCAGGCAGGCGGCTGCAGGGAGGCCGGCCTGCCCTCCCAGGAATGGCCGTGACCCGCCTGCAGGCGCTCCAACCCCGGCTTGGCTTGCAGCAGCCAAGGGAAATTCAGCTCGGGGCGGCGGCCAGAGGGGCCACGATGGGAGGGGAGGACGGCCGGGCGGGGCGGACGAGGGAGGGAGACCGAAGCGAGACCAAGAGGGCCGGAGGGAGAGCGCGGAGGGGAGAGCGGCGGGAGCGAGGACCGAGGCCGCTCCTGCTCCTGCTCACCGGGCCCGTCACTCGGACGCCTGCAAGAAGGCGACGGTGCAGGACGGCGGCGGAGGGAGGCCCGTCGGTCTTCGCCGCCCAGGCCTCAGGCGCCAAAGGGCACGCCACCCGGTCGCTCACCTACGCCGCTCCACCCAGTCCTGAATTTCCTTCCCCCAAGGTAGGGTTTCACTAGTCCAGGCTGACCAGGAATTCACTATGTAGTGTCAGGGTAGCCACAAACTCAGCGATCCTCCTGCCTCTGGATTAAAGGTGTGCGCCACCACACCCGGCTCTGACTCTCCCTTCCAGGTTCTATAATTACAGGTATATACCCCCCACCTGGCCCAAGTTGTGCGTTGCTGGGATTGGGACCATCAGCCTTACGCTCAGGAAGCACTGTAGGACTCTGCACCGCAGCCTCGTGCATGCTGTGTGTTCACTCTTGACGCAGTACTCCATTACCCCCACCACACACCCGGTGACTTCCCTTACATGGGTGTGCATTGACACTCCCAGCTATTGGGAACATGAACACAGGAGCATCCCAGTTGTGACAGGCCACAGCTTTCCAGTCTCCCCCAGCAGCCAGGAAGGCAATGCTGAGACCCCATGGCAGGTGACCCCGCCAGCCTGGACAGAACAGGGCAGCTTGCTGCACCACCATCCCAGACTCCTGTAAGGCCGGCCCCGTCACCCATCCGAGCATAACAGCTGTCTCTCCACAGTCGGGGCCCCAATATCTCCCATGATAGCTCTGATGGATTATAATGTCACCCATGGGGTGGGTGGGGACTTGCCAGGCATGTGTGAGGTATTGAATTTGATTTCCAACACAAGGGAGGGACAATAGTTCCATTGACCTGTTTTCTATTAATGAATCAATATGGGCGTGATGTTTTTGGAGGTTTCTTCACTGAATCAATGTGTATTGTATACAGCATTCTTCTGTTTTTATTTATTTTTTATTTTATTTTTTTTGGTTTTTCATAGTAGGGTTTCACTCTAGTCCAGGCTGACCTGGGATTCACCATGTAGTCTCAGGGTGACCTTGAACTCAGTGATCCTTGCCATCCAAGTGCTGGGATTAAAGGTGTGTGCCACACACTGGCTCCTTTTTGTTTTTATTAAGGGCAAAGTAGGGCTAGAGAGATAGTTCAGTGGTTAAGGCGCTTGCCTTGCAAAGCCTAAAGACCAGAGTTAGATTCCCCAGTACCCACGTAAAGCCAGATGCACAAGGTGATGCATGCGTCCGGAGTTGCTTTGCAGTGGCTAAAGGCCATGGCATGCCCATTCAATCCACCTCTTTCTATCACACTCAATCTCAAACTGTTTTGAACTAGGGTCTCACTCTAGCCCAGGCTGACCTCTAGAAAGGGTGGGAGAAATCCAGCTGGAGCTGAGCTAGTAGCCTTCCCGATTAGCTGACAGGAAGCTGAAAAGTGAGTTCGAGGCCACTCTGAGACTACATGGTGAATTCCAGGTCAGCCTGGGCTAGAGTGAAACCCTACCTCCAAAACACAGACGCACACACACAAACACACACACTCACACACACACACCTTGGAAAGAACTATGCTACATGCAGCCCTTTGGAAGAGAAAAGGCCTCAACAGTGTTAAACAGAAGTGGACCCTGCAAGCCTTAAGATTGGCCAGACAGGCCAAATGTATCAACTGGTGCAATAGTGGCGTGCCTGTTTTCTGGAGAAGCCAGCCACTCTTGCCTGAACTGGTCTACATGAGACCTGACCTTAAAGAGAAAATAAACTGGACATAAACAGGAAGCTTAGGGAGGAGGATGACTGTGAGTTCAAGGCCAGCCTGTGTTAGAGTGAAATCCTACCTTGAGGGAAAAAAAAATGGGATATGAAGCAAATTACTCAAAGTGACAGGTTGTGGGGAGAGCAACGTGGTTGGTTACCAAATAGATGCAAGGAAAAACGAGATGGAACTTTTAGGGAGATCATTGGGTTTAGGGGAGTTCCTGCCTTCCACTTGGGCTGTAGAAGGAGCACCCAGGCTGCTGTCAACGCTGCGGAAAAAAGCGAGAATCCAGGACCATTTCACACAGCAAAGTGCAATTAGAACCTTTATTACCAGTACCCTCTAAAAACACCACACAGACGACAGTCACCCAGGCAGTTCATTCCCCCTTGACAATGCTGATGCTAAGAGATTTTGAAGAACATTCAATAGAGAAAAAAGGGACAAGGTCTTCTGTAAATGTGTCCGTAAAAACACACAGACAGGATCTACTGTTCAAATTATAAAAGGCTACGTCCCCAAGCTCAGAATCCAGAAACACACCGACCCGGCTCACCTCCCCTACCCCGGGCACGTTGGTGGATTGTTGGATCTGCCAGCTGCCGCCGTCGCCCGGAGCCGTGAAACCGCCCAAGCGGACCGACTGGTAGCACACACCCACGCGCCACTTCCCCGAGCCGCGCACCTCCACCTGCCAAAAGTATCTCCCACTTCTCAACGCCTCCCGAGCCGGGACAGTTACATAGTAAGGAGGCAGGACAGGGGATGCGTTTGTTTCCTCTGCTAATTTCATACTTTTCCGATCTTCGGAGATGACAACGTCAGGGGGCACATTTTGAACGTCCAATGTCACGTCTACCTGAAACGTGCTGATCAATTTTTGCAGGCTACAATAATGTGGAGGGAGACGGCAACTCTCCTTTCTTAACTCGTATGAGAAAACCTCCGGCACTTGTATGCTTTCGTAGGTATTGATAATACATCCGGCAGTTCTCAGGAAATCCATGTCTGCTTGCAAACACTTCTCTCTGATATCACTCACCATATTCCTTATTGTGGCCACGTGGGCAGACAGGAGGTTTCTGTTTTCCTTTAGTTTTTCTTTAATATCCTTCTCGTCAAGATGTAGCCTGGCCTGCATTACATCTTCTTCCCTATCCAAGAACTGCTTAAGTTCTTCAAATTCTGATTTTGACGCCTTCTTCCAATTTCTCATATTTAACCTGACCTTCATAGATCTAAAAACCTGCAACTCACACTGTATTTCAATCTCTTTGATTTGCTCCTGCAGACGTTCGGCGTAGCCTTTTAGCTTCCTCCTGTATCGCATGGCCGCTTCTTTGATGGGCAGCGTGTCATGATGCTGGTGGTCGGAGGAGAGCCGGCACTGGGGACACAACAGCTCCAGGTCCTCCTCACAGAAGAGGTCTAGGGCCTCCCCGTGCTTCTCACACAGCTGCTTCATGTTGTTCTCCGAGACGGGCAGCTGCTGGACAACACTGACCACCTGGCGTAACTGAGTGTTGATCCTGAGTTGACCACTGCAATGGGAGAAGCAGGTGGGACAGGGAAAGACTTCCTGTAGACCTTCCCAGCACTGGCGGATGCAGGAGTAACAGAAGTTGTGGCCACACTCAGTGGTCACGGGGTCACTCAAGTAGTCCAGGCAGATGGAGCATCCGGCCTCTGCTTGGAGCTCGGCCACGGAGAGCTCATTGGCCATCCTCGGGAGCTTGGAAGTGAGGGGCTGGAGTGCGCGCCCTCCTGGAGGCAGCCTCCGCCGCTGCCACACACGGGGCCCTGCTTGCCAGTGATTCTTTCTCTGTGTGAGCAAATGGTCAGGCACTCCTAACCCTGTGCTGCTGGGCCACGTTCACACCAACCCAAGCTTGGCCACTTAGTGTCCTTTGTTGGGAGAAGGCATGGAAATAGACAACCAAGGAGGGAATTCCAGACTGGAACACCGGACAGGTCAATCAACAGGGTTTCTGTTAATATCAGCAAAGGAGAAACAAGTGTTCAGCAAAACAATAAAGAACCTACATAGCAGGCTGGAGAGATGGCTTAGTGGTTAAGGTGCTCGCCTGTGAAGCCTAAGAACCCAGCACTAGGGAGGCAGTGGTAGGAGAATTGCCATGAGTTCAAGGCCAGCCTGAAATTGCACAGTGAATTCCAAGTCAGCCTGGGCCAGAGCAAGACCCTACCTCAAAAAAAAAAAAAGTATGGGGCTGGAGAGATCGCATAGTGGTTAACACACTTGCCTGAAAAGCCAAAGGACTCAGGTTCCGTTTTCCAGGACCCATGTAAATCCAGATGCACATGGTGAGACATGCATCTGGAGTCTGTTTGCAGTGGCTAGAGGCCTTGGGGTTCCCCCCACCCCCTCTCTCTAATAAATAAATATTTTTAAAAATATTTTTCAGTTGGTCATGAAGGCACACGCCTTTAATCCCAGCACTTGGGAGGCAGAGGTAGGAGGATTGCTGTGAGTTTGAGGCCACCCTGGAACTACAAAGTGAATTCCAGGTCAGCCTGGGCTAGAATGAGACTCTACCTCAAAAAAAAAAAAAAAAAAAAAAAAAAAAAACCAAAAATTTAATTCAATTAAATAAATCTTTTGTCATCAAAACAAATCCATAAACACATCCACACACACAAATTCACAGATAAGTATAAGATAGAATGATATATAAAACATGTACAGGGGGAGCTGGAGAGATGGCTTAGCAGTTAAGGCACTTGCCTGCAAAGCCTAAGTACCCATGTTCCACTATCTGGATCCCACATAAGCCAGACACACAAGGTGATGCAAGCGCAAAGTTGTATGTGCACACTTAGTGGCACATGTGCCTGGTGTTTGATTACAGTGTCTAGAGGCCCTGGTGCACCAATTCCCAGCTTTAAAAGTCCAGTCTGTTGGTCTTACCTTCAAAAACAGTATGACCGGGCATGGTGGCGCATGCCTTTAATCCCAGCACTAGGGAGGCAGAGGTAGGAGAATTGCCATGAGTTCAAGGCCAGCCTGAAATTGCACAGTGAATTTCAAGTCAGCCTGGGCCAGAGCAAGACCCTACCTCAAAAAAAAAAAAAAAAAAAAAGTATGGGGCTGGAGAGATGGCATAGTGGTTAACACACTTGCCTGAAAAGCCAAAGAACTCAGGCTCAGTTTTCCAGGACCCATGTAAATCCAGATGCACAGGGTGGCACATGCATCTGGAGTTGGTTTGCAGTGGCTGGAGGACCTGACACTCCCATTTTCTATTTGCCTCTCCTTCTCTCTCAAATAAATAAAATTTTAAAATTAATTAAAAATTAAAAACCAAGTATGGAAACTGGGGAGATTGCTCAGTAGTGCTTCAGAAATCTGCCAACCCAGGTTCAATTCCCCAACCACCTACATAAAGCTGGATTTGTTTGCAGCAGAAAGAGACCCTGGTGAATACACACACAGTCGAGCAAATCAGTTTTAAAAAATTAATCTTTTTAAGCCTGAGCTAGAATGTGACCCTACCTGGAAAAAACCCAAGGTTTTTTTTGTTTTGTTTTGTTTTGGGTTTTTTTTTTTGGGGGGGGGGTGGGGTTTCGAGGTAGGGTCTCACTCTGGTCTAGGCTGACCTGGAAATAACTCTGTCATCTCAGGGTGGCCTTGAACTCATGGCAATCCTCCTACCTCTGCCTCCCAAGTGCTGGGATTAAAGGCGTGTGCCACCATGCCCAGCTCCAAGTATTTTTAATGTTATATATGCAGATAAGATTAGCAGCATGTATCTAATCTTTAGAAACATAATGTAACTTTAATTTAGGGACAGGAATGGAGGTAGGTGCTTGCCTATCCAACACTTCGGAGGTGAAGGAAGACGGTTCAGAGTTCGAGGGCAGCCTCAATTGCATACTGAGTTCCACATCACTTTGGACTATATGAGAAGTTGGGGTTAGGGATGCAGGTTAGCCAGAAGATAGCTGGGAGCAATAGCCCAGTGGGAGAATGAGGCTCTGCGCAGCAAGCCCGGAGTTTGATCCCCAGCAGCATATAAACAATATGGTGGCACAGGCCTGGATTTACAGCACTTGGAAGGTAGAAAGGGGATCAGGAGTTTGAGGCCAGCTGGGTGTGGTAGCATAGGCAATCTTTTAATCCCAGCACTCAGGAGGCAGAGGTAAGCAAATTGCTGTGAGTTCACAGTCAGCCTGGGTTACAGTAAAACCTTACCTAAAAAAACCAGCCAGGTGGCGCATGTCTTTAATCACCGCATGGGGCAGGCAGAGGTAGAAGGATGTCCAAGAGTTCGAGGTCACCCTGAGACTACATAGTAAATTCCAGGTCAGCCTAAGCTAGTGAGACCCTACCTCAAAAAAAAAAAAAAAAAATAGGGGCTGGAGACATGGCTTAGCAGTTAAGGTGCTTGCCTGCAAAAGCCAAAGGACCACAGTTAAATTCCTCACAACCCACATAAAGCAGATGCACAAGGTGGCGCATGCATCTGGCGTTCATTTTCAGTGCCTGGAAGACTTGGTGTGCCCATTCTCTCTTATTCTACCTCTTTCACTCAAATAAATAATAAAAATAATTTAAAAAAAAACTCAAAATACCCAGGCATGGTGTTGCACAACTTTAATTCCAACACTTGGGAGGCAGAGGTAGGAGAATCATTGAGTTCAAGGCCATCCTGAGACTACATAGTGAATTCCAGGTCAGCCTAGGCTAGAGTGAGACCCTACCTTGAAAAAGAAAGAAAGAGAGAGAGATAGAGATAGAGAGAGATAGAGAAAAATAAATAAATAAATAAATATTGGCAATTTAGGACCAGCTAGCATAAATGGGTAAACAAAATTTGATAATATATTTACCTGGGTGCTCTTTTGTTTTAACCTAACTCATTCCTTACATGTAGGTTAAATCTTTTCAGCATTTGGGATACTGGCTCAGCAGAACCCAGGAAGATAACTTTGTAGTATCAGAATGTTACCCAACTGTATATTATTTACTTTATTGGAAATATGCTAAACAGTGGTCAATGGATTTATATTTGAAAAAAGTGCACTGGGCTGGAGAAATGGCTCAGTGTATAAATACTTGCTGAACATGCTTTAGCACCTGAATTTTAGTGGCAATTAAATTTTTTTATTTCAACTTTATTTATTTATTTGTCAGAGAGAATGGGCATTCCAGGGCCTGTAGCCACTGTAAACAAGCTCCAGATCCATATGCCACTATGGGCATCTCACCAGCTAGTAAACCAAAATAAATACCAAAAAAAGAAAAAATGCTCAGTTCCAAAGAGCCCTTATTTCATATACCAGTTAAAAATCCTCAGGCTGGGCTGGAGAGATGGCTTAGCGGTTAAGCACTTGCCTGTGAAGCCTAAGGACCCCAGTTCGAGGCTCGGTTCCCCAGGTCCCACATTAGCCAGATGCACAAGGGGGCACACGCGTCTGGAGTTCGTTTGCAGAGGCTGGAAGCCCTGGCGCGCCCATTCTCTCTCTCTCTCCCTCTAACTGTCTTTCTCTCTGTGTCTGTCGCTCTCAAATAAATAAATAAATAAAATTTAAAAAAAAAAATCCTCAGGCTTAGCCAGACATGGTGGCGCATGCCTTTAATCCCAGCACCGAGGAAGCAAAGGTAGAAGGATTGCCGTGGGTTCGAGGCCACCCTGACACTACAGAGTAAATTCCAGGTCAGCCTGGACTACAGGGAAACCTTACCTCAAAAAAACAAACAAGAAAAAAAAAAAATGCTCATCTCTGGGAAGATGGTTTTAAAGTTCTGAAGTTAAAAGCACCTGCTTACTGCTGGTTCAAATTCCAAGCCAACAACATAAGCCAAATGTTAAAAAAAAAAAAAGAAAAGAAAATGAAGAAAGGTACACAAAAAGTGTCTGCTGTTCATTCGCAGCAACAAGAGGCCCTTACACACAAGTGCAAATAAATTAATTTTAAAAATTCCTCACCTTATTGCCACGAGTTCAAGGCCACCTGAGACTACATAGTGAGTTCCAGGTCAGCCTTGGCTACAGTGAGACTCTGCCTCGAAAAACCAATACATAAATAAACGCTCACCTCCTTCTGTGGTTACCTTCACCTCGCTGGAACAAACCACTCAACCCAAAGCAGCTGACAAGGAGAAAAGCGTTGCTTCTGCTTGCAGTCTCCGCAAGTTCACTTAAGGCAGAAGAGCTGGTAAGCTGGCTTACTTAATACCCAATGGCCCACCCCCAGCAGTGCATCTCCAGCAAGGGTCAAGCTCCCAAACTGCCTCCAGCTGGGGAGCAAGCAATCAAAACACACGAGCTTACAAAGGAACATCTGACTCAAACCACAACTTCTGTGCTCCTGGGCAACCAGCTACAGCTGAGGGTCCCTATGACATCTTCCTTCTGTAAAACTTGGTAGAATAGTTCACAGCAGTAATCACATTTATCAGGATTTTTTTTTGCTTTCTTTTTCTTTTTTTTTTTTTTTGTTTTGTTTGTTTTTTGAGGTACTGTCTCGCTCTAGCTCAGGCTGACCTGGAATGCCCTATGTGGTCTCAGGGTGGCCTTGAACTCATGGTGATCCTCCTACCTCTGCCTCCCAAGTGCTGGGATTAAAGGCGTGCGCCACCACGCCCGGCTACCACTGTTTTCTTTTAAAAAAAGAAAAAATTTGATACAGAAATAGGCAGGTAGAGAATGGGCGTGCCAGGGCCTCCAGCCACTGCAGTGGAACTCCAGATGCGTGTGCCCCCTTGTGCATCTGGCTCATGTGGGTCCTTTGTCTTTGCAGGCAAACCTTAACCATCTCTCATCACTAAGCCATCTCTCCAGCCCCGACTGGTTTTTGGGGTTTTTTTGATAGGGTCTTCAGCTCAGATCACTTCAATTTATTATGTAGCTAACTCCTAATCCTGCCATTTCCACCCACACTCCCTCCTCCCATATTCTGGGATCACGGGGGGGGGGGTGTCACCAGGGCATTTGTTGTATGTTTTTTTTTTGCAAGCAGAGGGACAGAGAGTGAGCATGCCAGGACCTCCAGATGTGTGGTAATAGGGACTTGAACCCAGTCATTATGTTTTGCAGGTAAGCGCCGTAACTGCTGAGCAACCTCTCCAGCCCATGGACTTTGTGCTAGGATTAAAGGCTTAAATTTTTTTTGTTTTTCGAGGTAGGGTCTCACTCTAGCCCAGGCTGGAATTCACTATGTAGTCTCAGGGTGGCCTTGAACTCACAGCCATTTGCCTACCTCTGCCTCTGGAGTGCTGGGGTTAAAGGCATGTGCCACCATGCCCAGCTTTCATTTTGGATCTATTGTTTTGGTTTGACTTTTTTAATTTTTTATTTTATTTATTTGAGAGTGACAGACACAGAGAGAAAGACAGATAGAGGGAGAGAGAATGGGCGTGCCAGGGCCTCCAGCCTCTGCAAACGAACTCCAGACGCGTGCGCCCCCTTGTGCATCTGGCTAACGTGGGACCTGGGGAACCGAGCCTCGAACCGGGGTCCTTAGGCTTCACAGGCAAGCGCTTAACCGCTAAGCCATCTCTCCAGCCAGGTTGACTTTTTTTTGTTTGTTTTATGAGGTAGGGTCTCACTTTAGCTCAGGCTGACCTGGAATTCTCTATGCAGTCTCAGGGTGGCCTCGAACTCACAGTGATCCTCCTATCTCTGCCTCCCGGGTGCTGGGATTAAAGGCATGCGCCACCATGCCCTGCCTGGTTTGACTTTTTAAGGTAGGGTTTTGTATAGCTCAGGCTGACCTGGAATCCACTATGAGGTCTCAGGGTAGTCTAGACCTCATCTTGATCCCCCTACCTCTGCCTCCCAAGTGCTGGGACTGAAGACAAGACGTGTGTGTTCCCGTAGGATCTCTAACTCTAGCCCAACTGACCTGAAATCCTGCAAATCATGTAGTCTCTACCTCGGCCTTTCAAGTGCTGGAATTAAAGGTGTGTGTTACCATGCCTGGCCTGGGTCACCTTTGTTTTTTTAAATATTTATTTGCAAGCAGAGAGAGAAAGAATGGGCTTACCAGGGTCTCTATCCACTGCAAACGAACTGCAGATACATGTGCCCCTTGTGCATCTAGCATACGTGGGTCCTGGGGAATCGAACCTATGTCCCTTGGCTTTGTAGGCAAATGTCTTAATCACTAAGCCATCTAAAATCTTTTTTTGTTTTTTAAATTTGAAACAGGGCCTCCTTCTAGCCCAGGGTGACCTGGAACTCACTCTGTAGCCCAGGCTGGCTTTGAACTCACAAAGATCTCTTATCTTAGCCTCCCAAGTGCTGAAATTAAATGTGCGAGCCACTAGTCTTAGCTGAACGCTTTTCAAAGTGTTACTATCCTGGACCTTTGATTCAATTTATATGAAGTTCAAGAAGGGAGCATGCCCACCCTTTAGGGACAAATCGTAGTGCCTAAACAGAAATGGTGGTAACAGAGAGTGACCAGAGGTCACAGTACTTTCTTCCGTAAAAACATTTTGAAAGCCAGTCATGGGGGCACAAGCCTTTAATCCCAGCACTTGGGAGGCTGAGGTAGGAGGACCACTGAGAGGCCACCCTGAGACTACATAGTGAATTCCAGGTCAGTCTGGACCACAATGAGACCCTACCTTGAAAAAAATATATATACATAAATAAAAATAAATCAATAAATCCATTCTGGTTTCCACTGGTAAAACTTAGATTCCAAACATGATGAGATTAAAAAGGAAAATATAAAAAAAATTACAAGATTTTTATTGGCTAAATTAGCCCTAAAACAGAATAATTTATATTCCTTCATGATCTGGTATGGGTAAGATTTTAAGAGGTACAGAATTTAATCCAGTATCAAAATAGGGACAAATGGCATTGCTGAAACGATCATTAAACCTGTAGATGAGAGAATTATTATTCCTATCGTAAAAGGAGACTTCACCTAATTCATAGTCCAAAAAAATGCCAATCTTACTGGGCCACGCTGCAGGCATTCCCTGCATTCTCATGGGGCCAAATGCGACATGCTCAGTCCTGGAGTACAGTCCAATGGCCCAAAGGCCTTCAACAGGCGAGGGGTGATTCTGCCAGGTCCTGGGAAAAGAGTCTTCACACACACCCACAGTCCACTCATGTTTGCTCCCCACTTCCACCTCCCAGTAATGACGGCCAGAAACGAACTTCTCAAAGCCCAGGATAGAAGGGCAGAAAGTAAACCTCTGAGGGCTATCAGAGATATGTTGTTTGTCTGTAGTAAAGTGCACGATTTTTCTGTCCTTAGAAACTACAAGCTGAACATGGGCTGTGTCGAAATCAAAATGCACATCTGTTTGAAATCGCTCGATGACTCTGTCCAGGCCAGAATACAGTGGAGGGAGACTGAATCCGTATTCCTTTAAGCGGAACGAGAAGACTTCGGGACGCCTCAGGTTTCGATGCCGGTGATAGATGCTCTGAGCGCGGGTCAAGAGCACCGCGTTGGAACGCAGGCCCTTGTCCCGCAATTCCCCCAGGAGGTGCTTTAATGTGGAAGCATGGTCTGAAAGACTGGCAAAGCTCTCACTAAGCTTTGAGAAAATGCCCAACCCTTCAACTTCCATTTCCCTCAGCCTAGCCTCCCACTCATCCTGTAAAAACTGTCTAACCTGCTCGAATTCAGAGTATATTGCTTCCTTCCTCTGCTCTGCCATCCTCCCCAGCTCCAGCAACTTGCTGCTTTGCAGGACTATTATTCGTTCAACCCGTTCCACGTTATTTTTCAGGGGCTCGATGCTGCTTTCTAAAATTTTCCTGTGGTAAGGGGCCACTTTCTTAATGCGGCAAATGTGATGCCTCTGGTGTTTGACGGAGACGGAGCACCGGCTGCATAAGACCTGCTGGTCCTTCATACAGAAATGGGTGAGAATCTGCTGGTGCTTCTCGCAGACCTTCGGACTCTTCCTCTTGTTTCTTCGGATCTTCAGACTCCTGGCTATTTCAGCCAGGTTACGGAGCTGGCGGTTCCTCCTGAACTTCCTCTGCGAAAAGCAAACTTGGCAGACAGGGCATGGAAAAGCACCCTTTAGACCTTTCCAGGACCTGCTGAGGCAGGCATAGCAGAAGTTGTGTCCACAGCTAATAGTAACTGGGTCTTTGAGGTAATTCAGGCACAAGGGACAGCCGCACTCCTCTTGGAGGCTCTCCAGGGCTGTCTCGAACTCCATCAGCACGTCAGCGAAGGTGGGGGGCGGTGGGAAAAGGCGACGTTCCCTTGGGAGGGTCTGCCTCCCCGAAGATCAGGATCCAGTGAGGGGTGCTAGCCCTTCAAAGCTTGCAGAAGGGCCAGTGGTAAGTCTCACTGGCTTGACTTGCTTATACTCACTGAAGTCTACCACTTCAGCTCAGAGGAAGAGCACAATTCGAAGTTCGTCACTGTCACGGGTTAGCTTATCAGAACAGACGTTTAATGATTTTCTTCAAGGATGCAGCCCATAGGTCTAATGGACCAATAATTCCTATGGATGAGAAAAGATTAAAAAAATTTATTTATTTTTCTATCTCTATCACACCTTCCAAGGCTCAAGGTCTATTGCGGAAGAGGTGGCAGAAAGAATGTAAGAGCCATAGGAAGGGTAGGACTCTTTACAACGTGCTCCTCCAGACACAAACTGGCCTGGATATCCATGACATCACAGTGCCTGACACTACCTACATAAGACCACCATAATAGGAGGAAAAGATCATGACATCAAAATAAAATGGAGACTGATTGAGATGGGGAGAGGATATGATGGAGAATGGAGTTTCAAAGGGGAAAGTGGGAGGATATTATCATGGGATACTTTTTATAATCATAGAAGATGTTAATTGAGAAAAAAATCTGAAAAGAAAAACAATTTATTTTTCTTTTTGATTTTAAGGTAGGGTCTCCAGACCAAGCTGACCTAGAATTCACTAGTCTGAGGGCGGCCTTGAACTCACGGTAATCCTTTTACCTCTGCCTCCTGAATGCTGGGATTAAAGGTGTGTGCCACTGCACCTGACTAAAAAAAAATAATTCATTCATTTGAAAGCAGAGAAAGATACACAGAAAGAGAGAGAATGGGCGCACCAGGGCATATAGCCATTGCAAATGAGCTCCAGATGTATGTGCCACTTTGTGCATCGGATTTACCTGGGTACTGGGGAATCAAACTTGGGTCCTTAGTCTATGCAGACAAGTGCCTTAACAGCTAAGCATCTACACCCAATAAAAGATTTTTTTTTTTTTTTTTTTTTTGGTTTTTCGAGAGAGTCTCACTCCAGCCCAGGCTGACCTAGTATTCACTATGTAGTCTCAGGGTGGCCTCAAACTCAGCTACCTTCCTACCTAACCCAGTAAAGTTCATAGATTCACAAAAAAAAAAAAAAAAAAAAAGAATAGAAAAACAAAAGAAGGTTCTCCATCAGTCGCAGGGGCAGCCAGCGGGCACAGCTGAGCTCACCACATGGACGGCAGAGCTGGGGTGGTGGTGCAGGCCTTCGACCCCAGTTCTCAAAAGGCTAAAGTGGGATGATCCAGGTCAGTCTGGGCTCCAGAGGAACCTCCAAAAACAAGAAAAAGAAGGCTGGATACCGGGCGTGGAGGCGCACGCCTTTAATCCCAGCACTAGGGAAGCAGAGGTAGGAGGATCGCCATGAGCTCAAGGCCACCCTGAGATGACAGTGAATTCCAGGTCAGCCTGGGCTACAGTGAGACCCTACCTCGAAAAACCAAAATAAATAATAAAAAACTACTGGGCATGGTGGCCCATGCCTTTAATCCCAGCATTTGGCAGAAAGAGGTAAGCAGATCACTGTAAATCTGAGGTCATCCAGAGCTAGAGTTCTTACCTTGGAAAAAAAGAAAAAGGAAGAACAAAACAAAACCAAAGACAGTAAATCTGTAATCCCAGTGCTTGGAGGCTGAGGCAGGAGAGTTGTGATG
Organism: Jaculus jaculus; assembly: GCF_020740685.1. Classification (NCBI taxonomy): domain Eukaryota; kingdom Metazoa; phylum Chordata; class Mammalia; order Rodentia; family Dipodidae; genus Jaculus; species Jaculus jaculus. The sequence continues at coordinate 6,203,250 of NC_059113.1, read as the reverse complement.
AACATAAAGCAAACCTGGTCTACATAGTAGAAGGTTGCATTATACATATGGAGACCCTGTCTCAAAAAAACACTATTAAGGGGCTGGAGAAATGGCTTAGCCGTTAAGGCATTTGCCTGCAAAGCCAAAAGACCCAAGTTTGATTCCCCAGAATCCACGTTAGCCAGATGCACAAGGGGGTGCACACATCTGGAGTTCCTTTGCAGGGGCTGGAGGCGTGGCGTGCCCATTCTGTCTCTATCTTTCTCTATCAAATAAACAAATAAATAATTTTTTAAAAATCAGCCTGGGCTACAGTGAAATGTTATCTTGAAAAACCAAAAGAGAGCTGGAGAGATGGCTTAGCGGTTAAGCGCTTGCCTGTGAGGCCTAAGGACCCCGGTTGGAGGCTCTCCAGGACCCACGTTAGCCAGATGCACAAGGGGGTGTACGCGTCTTCATTCATTTGCAGTGGCTGGAGGCCCTGGCGCGCCCATTCTTTCTCTCTGTCTGTTGATGTCAAATAAATAAATAGAAATAAACAAATTTAAAAAAAGAAAAAAATTATATATATATATACATATATATATATATACATATACATATATATATATATATATACACATATATACACACACACATTCGCACACATATACATAAGCATGCACACTTACATATATATGTACATTAACCATAGCTCTGTAGAGGACCTGAATATACATAGAATGAATAAGCATTATGAAGGGGATTTGCCAGATTAATTCACAAGGCGCAGGCCGGGGCAGTGGAACAACAGCGGTCTGCAGACCCAGAGAGCCCCGCAGCTTCTCAGCGCACTATTAAGGCCGGGTACTTCTGCAGTCCCCCGCTGGCACTGAAGGCGCAGGGTGATGGGCGCTGGGCACCGCCCGTGAGGTTCGCACCCGCAGATGGAGGATGTCTGCACCCGCAGGTGGCCAGGCGGATCTTCCGCCACCGCCGGAAGGGTCGCCCACTCAGGGGAACCCTTTCCTCCTCCCACCACCCAAGAGGGGCCTGCCCCAGGCTGACCTGGAATTCACTATGTGGTTGCAGGCTGGCCTCAACCTCATGGCAATCCTACCTCTAAAGGTGTCCCTTGCCCGGGGGAGGGGAGTGGGGCATTCCTTTAATCCCAGTACTTGGGAGGAGGCAGAGGATCGCCATAAATTCAAGGATACACTGAGATTACATAGTGAATTCCAGGTCAGCCTGAGCAACAGTGTAACCCTACCTCAAAAAATAAATAAACCGGGCGTGCTGGCACACGCCTTTAATCCCAGCACTTGGGAGGAAGAGGTAGGAGGATCGCCATGAGTTCAAGGCCACCCTGAGACTCCATAGTGACGTCCAGGTCAGCCTGAGCTACAGTGAGACCCTACCTCGAAAATCAAAATAAATAAATAAAACAGGGCATGGTGGCCCATAATTTTAATTCTAGCACTTGGGAGGCAAAGGTAAGAGGGCTGCCATGAGTCAGCGTGGGCTAGAGTGAAACCCTGCCTCAAAAAAAAAAAAAAAAAAAAAAGATAATGGGCAGGGTGTGGTAGCCTGGGCCTTTAGTCCTGGCACTGTGGAGGCAGAGGTAAAGGATCTCTGTGAGTCAGAGGCCATTCTGGGACTACAGACTGAATTCCAGGTCAGCCAAGGCTAGGGTGAGACCCTACCTGGAAACAATAAAAGACCCAATCCAACGAACAAAATTTTATTTTCCTCAAGTTTGCATTGACTTCAGGGGAAAAAAAAAAATCTTAAACCAGGTGTGGTAGCACATGCTTTTAAACCCATCATTCAGGAGACAGAGGTAGTAGGATCACCATGAGTTCAAGGCCAGCCTGAGCTGCAGCAAGACCCTAACTCACATAAAGAAAAAAAACTTGAAATGATTTAGCCGTTAAGGTATTTGCCTGCAAAGCCTTAACACGGTTTGATTCCACAGGACCCACGTATGCACAAGGTGCACAAGGTGGCGCAGGCATCTGGAGTTCTTTGCAGTGGCTAGAGGCCCTGGCGTGCCCATTCTCTTTTTCTTTTTTTTTTTTTTTTTTTTGGTTTTTCGAGGTAGGGTCTCACTCTAGCCCAGGCTGACCTGAAATTCACTATGGAGTCTCAGGGTGGCCTCGAACTCATGGCAATCCTCCTACCTCTGCCTCCCGAGTGCTGGGATTAAAGGCGTGCACCACCACGCCTGGCCCCATTCTCTTTCTATCTGCCTCTTCCTGTCTCTCTCTCAAATAAATAAAATGAAAAAAAAAATAAAAGTCAATGCAGGGCTGGAGAGATAGCTTAGCGGTTAAACGCTTGCCTGCAAAGCCTAAGGACCCCAGTTCAAGACTTGATTCCCCAGGACCCATGTTAGCCAGATGCACAACGTGGCGCACGCATCTGGAGTTTGTTTGCAGTGGCTGGAAGCCCTGGTGTGCCCATTCTTTCTCTGCCTCTTTCTATATTGCTCTCAAATAAAATAAACACACACGCACACACAAACTCAATGCAGGGCTGGAAAGGGCTTACTGGTTAAGGCGCTTGCCTGCAAAGCCAAAGGACCCAGGTTCCATTCCCCAGGACCCACATAAGCCAGATGCACAAGGGAGCGCATGCATCTGGAGTTAGTTTGCCTTGGCTGGAAGCCCTGGCTCATCCATTCTCTCTCCACGTGCTTATTTCTCTCCTCTCTCTCAAATAAATAAATTTCTTAAAAAGTCAATACATTTATTTTGGTTTTGTTTTTCGAGGTAGTGTCTTGCTCTAGCCCTCCTGACCTGGATGCAGTCTCAGATTGGTCTTGAGCATACAACGATCCTATCTCAGCCTCCCATGTGCCGGGATTAAAGGTCCCATCGCAAAGGGGACACACGTGTCTGGAGTTCTTTTGCAGTGGCTGTAGGCTCTGGCACGCCCATTCTCTATCTCTTTCTCTATAAAAATATAAAAACTGGACATGGTGGCACACGCCTTTAATCCCAGCACTCAGGCGGCAGAGGTTGGAGGATCACTGTGAGGTCGAGGCCACCCTGAAACTACATAGTAAAATCCAGGTGATCCTGGGCTAGAGTGAGACCCTACCTCAAAAAACCAAAAATAAAATAAAATATATATAAACGCCCGCACCTCCATGCCAAGCCAGGTTTAAAAAAAAAAAAAGAAAACAAAAACTTTAGAGTAAATTGGACAGGAGGCTTGGAATCCTGGTGAGGCCCTGACAGACCTTGAACTTGGATCCTTCTGCCTGGGCCTACTGAGCAGCTAGGACCTACAGGTATGACTCACCTGCCCGCTGAGATGCTCCGGGGTCAGCGCCCCAGGAGCGCCCCAGCCACCACCGCGAGGTGTCGGCACAGCAGATGACCGCACTCGGTTCAGCTCGGCTCCAGCCCTCCGGGACCGCTCTACGGCCCGCCCAGCTTACCTGCGCCAGGTAGAGCAGCGGCCGAGGCTGGAAGCGTTGCAGCAAAGCGCTCAATGCCCAGAAAAGCGGGAAAAGCCGCGGTGACAGGGGGGAAGTGGGCGAGCCCGGGAAGCCTGGCCCCGCCCTCAGGGATGAGGGCCTAGTTTGCTTCAAGGGATCACTTAGCTCGCATTGTCAGGGACTCTGGGTTAGTTTAGCTCCTTGTAGAGTTTGTGTTTAGCATGCGTGAGGTTCTGGTTCACTCCCCATCACCAAAAGGTAAAAAAATAAATAAAGGCGTGGTGGCGCACGCCTTTAATCCCAGCTCTTGGGAGTCAGAGGTAGGAGGGTTGCCTTGAGTTCAAGGCCACCCTGAGACTACATAGTGAATTCCAGGACCTCAGAAAAGAAAAAGAAAAAAATTAAAAATACAGGAAAGATGGGTTAGCGGTTAAGGCATTTACCTGTGAAGCCTAAGGACCCAGGTTCCATTTCCCAGGACCCTCCTAAGCCAGAAGCACGGGGTGACACATGCGTCTGGAGTTTGTTTGTGGATGCAGGAGGACATGGAGCACCCATTATCTCTCTATCTGCCTCTTTCTTAAATAAAAATAAAGTTAAAGCTGGGCGTGGTGGCCCACGCCTTTAATCCCAGCATTTGGGAAGTAGAGGTAGGAGGATCACCTTGAGTTCAAGGCCACCCTGAGACTACATAGTGAATTCCAGCTCAGCCTGAGCTCCAGTGAGACCCTACCTCGAAAAACCAAAATAAATAAATAATTTAAAAAATGTATTGTCAGTCCTGGCTTGTTTGGCACAAACCTGTAACTCAGCACTAGGAAAGCTGATGCAAAATCGCCTGTTTAACCTAAGAAAAATAAAATAAAACTTCATAGCCCGGAGCGTTGACACATGCCTTTAATCCCAGCACTTGGGAGGCAGAGGTAGGAGGATTGATGGTTGTGACTTCAAGGCCACCCTGAGACTACGTAGTGAATTCCAGGTCAGTCTGGGCTAGAGGGAGACCCTACCTCAAAAAATTAAAAATTAAATTAAAAATAAAAAGATTGGGGCTGGAGAGATGGCCAGTGGTTAAGGCACTTGTTCCCCAGTAACCCCTTAAAGGCAGACGCACAGGTGGTGCAGACATCTGGAGTTTGCAGTAGCTGGAGGCCCTGGCGCTCCCAGCACAACACACCCACCACACAGCTTCTTCAAGCTTTTAGAGTTTTACTATCAAATTGTTGTTTTGGGGGGCAGGGTGTCACAGTAGCGCGGGGCGATCTTCCCGAGTGCCGGGATTAAAGGCATGCTCCCCTTTGCCCCCACTAATTACTCTCTCATCCCAAAGAGCAAAGAACACCCCAGCCATACTCATTGCTGGCCTCTTTAAAAATGGACCCCACAACCTGTCCCCAGATGTCAAAGTAGTGAAGACCTCCATAATTTACTGGGGGTCACGTGATGATGTTGATGAGGGAGTGGTTAGATTTGAAATGGAAGGAGAAATCAGGTCTTTGAAATGCAAAGGACACCATCCACTCTCAGGAACTGAGGAGGGTCAAAGGGCAAATTCTTCCTCTTTGTACAAAACATGCCCTCAGAGTGGGTGGTAGGTACTGTGGTCAGTGAATGCATGGGTCTGCCCTAACTTTGAACCCCAGGCACTAAGAGAATCTAATATTTGCAGAATAATGGAATGGGAGATGATTGATGGATAGAGAGGTACAGTTGGACTAGAGTCTCCTGTAGTTGACAACAACTAGTTGAATATATCAAAATAACTAGTGGAGAGGTTCTGAATTTTCCCAAAACAAAGAAATAATAAAGGTTCTACAGGCATAGAAGATTCCGTACCCTGGGGTTGGGGTATAGCTCTGATGCACAGTGATTGCCTGCAAGCATAAAACCCTGGGTTCATGCAGGGCGCGGTGGCTCATGACTTTAATCCCAGTACTTGGGAGGCAGAGCTAGGAGGATCACTGAGAGTTCAAAGCCACCCTGAACTATATAGTGAATTCCAGGTCACCCTGGGCTAGAGTCAGACCCTACCTTGTAAAACAACAACAAAAAAAAAAGCCCTGGGTTCAATCCCCAGCAATATAAAATAATTAGTCAGGTGTGGTGGCGCACTCCTTTAATCCCAGCACTTGGAGGCAGAGGTAGAAGGATTGCTTTGGGTCCAAGGCCACCCTGAGACTCGAGTGAATTCCAGGTCAGCCTGAGCTAGAGACTCCACCACAAAAAAAAAAAAAAAAGAAAAGAAAAAGAAGGAGTGAAGCTAGAGAGATGGCTTAGTGGTTAAGGTATTTGTCTGTGAAGCCTAAGGACCCGGGTTTGATTCTCCAGTACTCACTTAAACCAGATGCACAAAGTTGTGCATGTGTCTGGAGTATATTTGCGGTGGCTGAAGGCCCTAGTGCGCCCATTCTCTCTATCTGCCTCTCTCTCTTTGTCGCTCTCTTTCTCTCCAATAAATAAATTTTAAAAGATACAATAAATAAGGCCAGGCATGGTGGCGCATGCCCTTAATCCCAGCACTTGGGAAGCAGAGGTAGGAGAATTGCTGTGAATTCGAGGTCACCCTGAGACTACATAGTGAATTCCATGTCAGCCTGGGCCAAAGTGAGACCCTACCTCAAAAAGAAAAATTACAATAAATTATAAAAAAGGAAAGAGGCTAGAGAGATGGCTTAGTTGTTAAGGTGTTTGCCTGCAAAGCCAAAAGGTCCTTGGTTCGATTCCCCAGGACCTACATAAGCCAGATGCACAAGATGGCACATGCGTCTGGAGTTTATTTGTATGAGTTCCAGGTCAGCCTGGGCTAGAGTGAGACCCTGCTTTGAACAAACAAGGGCTGGAGAGATGGCTTAGTAGTTAAGGTTCTTGCCTTCAAAGCCAAAAGACCCAGGTTCAATTTCCCGGTGCCCATGTAAAGCCAGATGGCGCAATCATCTAGAGTTTATTTGCAGTAGCTAAAGGTCCTGGTGCACTCATTCTCTCTCTCTCTCTAGTAAATAAAGTATTTTTAAAAATGTTTTTTTTAGCCGGGGATGGTGGCACACACCTTTAATCCCAGCACTCGGGAGGCAGAGGTAGGAGGATCGCTGTGAGTTCAAGGCCACCCTGAGACTACAGAGTTAATTCCAGGTCAGTCTGGACCAGAGTGAAACCCTACCTCGAAAACCCAAAAAAAAGAAGAAAAAAATTTTAAAGAAAGCAAGGCATGGTGGCGCAGGTAGACATAGGAGAATCGCCCTGAGCCCCAAGTTACCCTGAGTCTATATAGTGAATTCCACGTCAGCCTGGGCAACAGTGAGACCCTACTTCAAGAAAAAAAAAAGGTGTGGTGGCACACGCCTTTAGTTCCAGGGCCAGGGAGGCAGAGGTGGGAGGTTTGCCGTGAGTTCGAGGCCATTCTAAGATTACATAGTGAATTCCAGGTCAGCCTCGGCTAGAGACACTACCTCAAAAAAATAAAAATAAATAAATAAAATAATAAATAAATAAATAAACCAACAAAACAATGATGCTGAACATGGTGACACACACATTTAATCCCAGCTTGGGAGGCAGTGGTAGGAGGATTGGATTGCTGTGGGTTCGAGGCCACCCTGAGACTACGTAGTGAATTCCAGGTCAGCCTGGGCTAGAGTGAAACCCTGCCTCGAAAAAACAAGAATAAAACAAAACAAAACAAAGAAGACACCTTTAATAGGTTGATATTGTATGTATGTAAGTACAATGATTGAGAAGGGAGGTAATATGATGGAGAATGGAATTTCAAAGGGGAAAGTGTCAGGGGGGAAGGAGGGAATTACCATGGGATTTTTTTTATAATCATGGAAAATGTTAATAAAAATTAAAAAAAAAAAAAAAGATACCTCATGTCAAAGAATAAGGTGAACTGGAGACTGGAGAGATGGCTTAACAGTTAAAGTGCTTGCCTCTAAAGCCAAAAAACCCAGGTTCAATTTCCCAGGACCCACATTAGCCAGATGTACAAGGTGGCGCACGCATCTGGAGTTCATTTGCAGTGGTTGGAGGCCCTGACATGCCCATTCTCACTCTACCTCTCTCTCCCAAATAAATAAATAAAAATATTTTTTAAAAAGCAATAACCCTTTGAAAGACTGGGTTGTGAAACAAAGTGAATGAGAGTAAACCGCTCTGAGCACTTGGGAAGGCGGTGAGGGTGAAAGACGCCCTCAGCTCAGACCTCTGCATCCCCAGGCCGAAGGAGCCTAGGCTGGCTGCAAAGAGGAAACGCTGCGGCTGAGCTCCATGGACACACAGTCCAGTGTGAGGTCAGGAAGAGGCCGGACCTGGCCCTGCAGATCTTTGCTTTCCTCATGGGGATGATGGTTAGGGTTTTGAGAGGATTAGTGAAAGTTTACACTGGGGTGTAAATGAGAAAATGAGACCATGTTTCTTTGTCTCTTTTTTTTTTTTTTCCCCCCCTTTTGGTTTTTCGAGGTAGGGTCTCACTGTAGCTCAGACTGACCTGGAATTCACTATGTAGTCTCAGGGTAGCCTTGAACTCATGGCGATCCTCCTACCTCTGCCTCCTGAGTGCTGATATTAAAAGTATGCACCACCATGCTTGGCTGAGATCATGTTCCTTAACTGGAGACCCCCCTGCATTCTCTCATTGGCTGCGTAGTCTTGCGTGCTTGGTATTAGGGGTCCTAGAGGTGTATGGAAGTCCTGGCCACACTGTGCTTTGTGGCTTTGAGGATCTTTCTGGGGGAGCCACTTCCTTCCGAGATCATTTCACAGGAGCAAGGGCTGGGCAGATGGCTCAGCAGTTAAAGGCTCTCAGAGGGGCCAGATAAACAAGGAACTGATACGGTGTGAATGCCCATTACAGATTATACCCGGAGAGGGAATTCTAACCGGGGAATCCACTTATTTTAAGGCTGAATGTCAGTTAGGAGGGTAGCTCACTGCAGCATGTGCTTAGGACATGTGGTAGACTGCGTCAGATGTCCCCCATAAACTCATGTGTTTTGAATGTCTCAGCCTCAGCTGATGGCAATTTGGTAGGAGGAGCCTGGCTGGAGGAGGTGTGTTGTTGGGGGCAGGCTTAGGGATGGTATAGCCAGCTGCCCCTGGCCAGAGCTCTGCTCACTCTCTTGCTGCTGTCTTCCACCTGCTGCGGCAAGAAGTGATGCCCCACCTCTGCTCTGGGGCCACCCTTCCCCAGCCATCATGAAGCGTCCCCTGGAGACTCTAAGCCGGAATAAACCATTTCCTCCCATCAGCTGCTTTTGGCTGGGTGTCTTGTCCCATCAACCGGAAGGTAACTAACCCCAACAGTATTGAGGGGCCCTAGGCTTGATTTTTTTTCCGGCACCAAATAAATAATGAAATGCACGGTAGTTGTGGTGGCAAGCTCTTCCGTGACATTGGTCCAGAGGCTGAAGTAGCCGAACCCAGATCTGGCCCTTCTCTGGGCGCTGCTGCTCTCTGCCGAGCCGGGGGCAGTGAGGGAGGGCTGGTGAGAAGGTGGTGATCTGGAGAAACAGCACTGAGCCCTGTGTGGAGTCCCTGTCCCTTCATCTGCCCCTCGGGCTGGTTTATAGACACTCAGAGTTTAAAAGGACACCCAGAAACCTGGCCAAGATCCCTGTCACTCCGCGCTCAGGGCTGCACCGAGGGTGTCCATTCATGGCCTGCACAATGTGGACAGTCAGAGTTGCAGGGGAATGTGACCCACAAATCTGAATAAGTTTGGAACAGTCCGCGAAGGTCGTTTGTTTTTGTGTTGTTTTGTTTGTTTCGAGGGTCTCACTCTAGCCCAGGCTGACCTGGAATTCATTCTGTAGTCTCAGGGTGGTCTCGAACTCACGGCAATCCTCCTACCTCTGCCTCCTGAGCGCAGTGATTAAAGGCGTGCGCCACCATGCCTGGATGAACTTTTTTTTTTTTTTTTTTTGACATAATGAAGATTGAACCGAGTTCTTGTTGTGCCAGTGAACTCTAGCCCCACATCCTCAGCCCTATTTCCACTCCGCCGGCCCACCCCGTGCTGGAGATACAGACCTTGTTGCTGGTCCAGTGATAGCCCCCGATCTACATCTTAATCCCCCCACCCCCCGCCACACAAGATCTTTTTTGTGGTAGGGTCTCACCGTAGCCCAGGCTGACCTAAAACTCACTCTGTGGTTCCAGGCTGACCTTGAACTCACAGCAATCCTCCTACCTCTGCCTTCCGAGTGCTGGGATTCAAGGAGTGTTTCACCCCACCTCGCCCTTAACCCCGTTTTTACCTTTTGACTTTTGAGAACCTATTGAGCTGCCAAGTCTAGCCTTGAATTTACTCAATGGCACAGGCAGGTCTTAAACTTACTTCCTTTTTTTTTTCTTTTTTTTTGTTTGTTTTTCAAGGTAAGGTCTCCCTCTAGCCCAGGCTAACCTGGAATACACTAGTCTCAGGGTGGCCTCAATCTCATGGCAATCCTACCTCTGCCTACTGGGTGCTGAGATTAAAGGCGTACACCACCACACCTGGTTTACTTTCTTCTTGAAAATCTTTGAGGGAGTGTGTATGAATATGGACATGCTAAGGCCTCCCTTGCCAGTACAAACTCCAGATGCATGTGTATCTGGCTTTACATGGGTACTGGGAAATCAAACCTGAACCATCAGGCTTTGCAAGAAATTACCTTTAAATTCTAAGCCATTTATTTCTCCAGCCCCGAGGCCTTGAAATTTCTAAACCTCCCCAATAACTAGGATTACAGGCCTTTGTCACTAATCCCATCTAAAGGACAGTTTATAGTAATGTCTTACTATATGTGTTTGTGTGTGTGTGTATGTGTGTGTGTGTGTGTGTGTGTGTGTGTGTGAGTGTGTATGTATATATAATAAGTTCAGGGTTATTGGGAAATAACTAGAATGAGACTCTGCCTCAAAATTACTTGAGAGAGAGATTGGGCATGCAAATTCCAGATACATGTGCCACCTTGTGCATCTGGCTTATATGGGGACCACAGAATTGAACCTGGTTCCTTGCATTTTGCAGGTAACTGCCTTTACCACTAAACCATCTCTCCAGCCCCCCATCCTTTCTTTTTTTCTTTTTTCTTTTTTTTTGATTTTTGTTTTGTTTTGTTTTGTTTTTCGAGGTAGGGTCTCACTCTAGCCCAGGCTGAGCTGGAACTCACTATGGAGTCTCAGGGTGGTCTCGAACTCACAGCGATCCTCCTACCTCTGCCTCCCAACTGCTGGGACTAAAGGTGTGTGCCACCATACCCAGCCCATCCTTTCTTTATTGTGGCTTTGTGTTGGGAGAATTGACCCTTCCTGGATATCAAGGTTTTGTTTACTTATTTATTTATTTTAGTTTTTCAAGATAGGGTTTCGCCCTTGCCCAGGCTGACCTGGAATTCACTATGTAGTCTCAAGGTGGCCTTGAACTCATGGCGATCCTCCCACCTCTGCACCCAAGTGCAAGTGCTGGGATTAAAGGTGTGTGCCACCACGCCCAGCTTGTGTTTACTTATTTTTATTTTTTATATTTTAAGATATATTTTATTTTTGTTTATTTATTTGACAGATAAAGAGGGGGAGAGAGGGAGAGAGAGAGAGAGAGAATGGGCATGTCACAGCCTCCAGCCACTGCAAGCAAACTCCAGATGTGTATGCCCCCTGTGCATCTGGCTAATGTGGGTCCTGGGGAATCAAACCTGGGTCCTTTGGCTTTGCAGGCAAATGCCTTAGCTACTATGCCATCCCTCCAGCCCTGTTTTTTTTATATTTACAAGGGAAGAAAGACACAGGGAATAAGAGCACCAGGGCCTCTAACCACTGCAAATGAACTCCAGATTCATGTGTCACTCTGTGCATCTGGCTTTATGTGAGTGTTGGAGAATTGAACCCAGGTAGTTAGGTTTTGCAGGCAAGTGCCTTGATGGATGAGCCATCTTTCCAGCCTCCAGGTTTTCAGGATTTTTTGGTGAGAGGAGGTCGCTGAAGAGATGGTTTAGAGGTTAAGACTCTTGCCTGCAAAGCCAAAGGACTCAGGTTCAATTCCCCAGGATCCAATGGTAAGCCAGATGCAAAAGAGGGTACATGCATCTGGAGTTAGTTTGCAATGACTAGAGGCCCTGTTGCACCCAAATTCTCTCTCATTCTCTCTCTCTCTCTCTCTCTCTCTCTCTCTATATATATATATATATATATATATATATATATATATAATCTGCCTCTTTCTGTCTCAAATAAATAAATAATAATAATAAAATTATGCTTTGCAGACAAGTGCCTTAACTGCTGAGCCATCTCTCTAGTTCCAGTTTACAGGGTTTTTTTTTTTTTCTTTTTTAATGAGAATAACTTTTTTTATTTTTTTTTTATTTTTTATTTACTTATTTGACAGCGACAGAGAGAGAGAAAGATATATATATATACATATATATATGTATATATATAGAGAGAGAGAATGGGCACACCAGGGCTTCCAGCCACTGCCAAAGAACTCCAGACGTGTGCACTCCCTTGTGCATCTGGCTCACATGGGTCCTGGGGAATCGAGCCTTGAACTGGTGTGGTGGCGCACGCCTTTAATCCCAGCACTCGGGAGGCAGAGGTATGAGGATTGCCGTGAATTCAAGGTCAACCTGAGACTACATAGTGAATTCCAGGTCAGCCTGGGCTAGAGTGAGACAACCCCCCCCGAAAAAAATAAGGGCTGGAGAGATGACTTAGTGGTTAAGGTGTATGCCTGAAAAGCCTAAGGACCCAGGTTTTATTTTCTAGGTCTCACGTAAACCAGAGGTACATGAAGGCACATGTGTCTGGAGTTTGTTGGCAGTGGCTGGAGGCTCTGGCGTGCCCATTCTCTCTCTCTTTCTCCCTTTCTCTGTCTCAAATAAATAAATAAATAAATAAATAAATAAATAAATAAATAAATAAATAAATAAATAAATCTTTAAAAAAATAATAAATAAAAATTAAAGACCAAAAAAGAGGACTGGAGGGACAGTAGAGATGGCTTAGCGGCTAAGGCATTTACCTGCCAGCCAAAGGATTCAGGTTCAATTCCCCAGGACCCACATAAGCCAGAACACAAGGGGGCGCTCACATCTGGAGTTCATTTGCAGTGGCTGGAGGCCCTGGTGTGCCCATTCTCTCCCTCTTTAAAATAAATAACTTACATTTTTAAAAATATTAGGCAGGTGTGGTGGTGCACGCCTTTAATCCCAGCACTCAGGAGGCAGAGGTGGAAGGATTGCTGTGAGTTCAAGGCCACCCTGAGACTACATAGTGAATTCCAGGTCAGCCTGGGCTAGAGTGAAACCCTGCATCAAAAAAAAAAAAAAAGAGGGCTGGAGAGATGATGTAATGGTTAAGGTGCTTGCTTGCAAAGCCAAAAAACCCAGATTTGATTCCCCAATACCCACATAAGCCAGATGCCCAAGGTGGCACATGTATCTGGCGTTTGCATGTAGCTGCTGAAGGCCCTAGCACACCCATGCTCCCTTGCTTGCTCTCTCTCCCTGCCTCTATCTATTGCTCTCAAATAAATAAAGAATTTTTTTTTAAAGAAGAAGAAAGTAGCAGGGCGTGGTGGCACACACCTTTAATCCCAGCATTCAGGAGGCAGAGGTGGAAGGATCGCTGTGAGTTCAAGGACACCCTGAGACTACATAGTGAATTCTAGGTCAGCCTGGGTTAATGTGAGACCCTACCTCAAAAAAAAAAAAAAAAAAACAGCCAGGTATGGTGATGCACGCCTTTAATCCCAGCACTCAGAAGGCAGCGGTAGGAGGATTGATATGAGTTCAAGGCCACCCTGAGACTACATAGTGAATTCCAGGTCAACCCGGGCTAGAGTGAGACCCTACCTCGGGGGGGGGGGACTGTAAGTGTATATGTACATAAATGTGTGTATATATGTGTGTATGTGTGAGATTTGACAGAGAGGGAGAGAGAAAGAGAGAGGCACAGGTAGAGAGAATGGGTGCACCAGGGCTCCAGCCACTCCAAATGAACTCCAGAGGCATGCACCACCTTGTGCATCTGGCTTATGTGGGTCCTGGGGAATCGAACTTGGGTCCGTAAACTTCTCAGGCAAGCGCCTTAGCCACTAAGGGAGTGAAGGAATATTTTGTCCTCTTCCAGGAACAAGTAGGCACTTGCCAGCGGTGACTGCTGCTGACCCAAGGAGGTGCTGAGCGTGGCTTCGTACTCAGTCGGTTACGGAATCGGACTGAGACCAGCTGCAGTTTGGGTGGAACTCGACTGGACAGACTGTCACAGGGGCCAGTCACTTCCTGTGCTGTCAAGACATCACTCTGGCTACCGGTGCAATCTGAGAGTGAATCTGCTTGTCCCTGGAAGGTATCCCAGTGTCGGTCAGAAGAAAGCCCACTTCAGTGCAGGCCTTCTTTCCCAGCTGGATGGCGCTGGAAAAGGCCTTGGCCAATCTCCAGGCAGAATCCAAATGTCAGATCTGTCTGGGTGAAATGACAGACCCTGTCACGATCGAATGTGGCCACAACTTCTGTTCCACGTGCATCACGCAGTCCTGGGCAGATCTGGAAGGCAGGTTCCCCTGTCCCGTGTGCCGCTACCAGTGCCAGAAGAGCCCGCTCACGGGCAACCTGCAGCTGCGGCGGATCCTTGCCAGGGCCAGGCAGCTGCACGGGCAGCTGAGCAAGACCCAGGAGGAGAAGCCACAGTGCGAGAAGCACGGCCGGGCCCTGACCCTTTTCTGCGAGCAGGACCTGGAGCTGCTGTGCGCGCTGTGCCCGTGGCTGCCGGCCCACCGGGGCCACCCCGTGAGGCTCATCGAGGAAGCCGCCTCCCAGCACCGAGCGAGGCTCCACGGTTACATGCAGGCTCTGAACAGGCAAGTGGCGGAGCTTCAGGATGCGCTCGCCGCTCAGGCCCGACGCCAGGCGCAGCTGCAAGAGACCATGGAGAGCGAGAGGACGAAGCTGTGCTCCGAGTGCAAGCAGCTGAAGCAGCTGGTGGACCGGGAGCAGCAGGCGGTGCTGTCCAGGCTGGGGAGGGAGGAGCGGGAGATGGTGCAGAAGCTGCGCGGCTGCACGAGGCGGTTCGCGCAGCACGTGTCGGCGATGGAAGCGCTGCTCGCCGAGGCGTCGGAGAAGAGCGTGACGCCCGACGTGGAGCTGCTGATGGGCGTCGGGAGCCTCTTCCGCAGGTGCGAGGACGTGCAGCCCCCCGCCTTCTATCTATTCAAGTTCACGAGGCACGGGTATTGCCTGCCTCCCCGGTTCTCCACGCTGCAGGCAATTAGACAGAAGTTTCGCGAAGCGATTACTCTGGATCCCGAAACGGCAGCTCCTCCCCTGCTCGTCTCCGGGGATAGGAAGTCCGTGCGCTGCTGCTTGAAGCGCGGGCGAGGCGGCCCCGGGAGCCCAGCGCGCCCCGAGCGCTGCGCCGCCGCCGCCGCCGCCGCCGCCGTCCTGGGCGCGCAGAGCTTCGGCGCCGGGCGGCACTACTGGGAGGTGCGGGTGGGCGACAAGGCCGAGTGGGCCGTGGGGCTTTGCAAGGACCCCGCTGGGGACGGGGACGGGCGCCCGAGTCGCCGCTGGGTGCTTGGGCGGCGGGGCGGCGCCTACGTGGCTGAGCACACGGTCTCCGTCGCGCTTGAGCTCGCCGAGAAGCCCAGCAGGATTGGCATCTACCTGGACTACGAGCTGGGTGTGATTTTCTTCTACAACCTGAGTGACAGGACTCACATCCATTCTTTCAGGGATAAGTTTTCAGAAGCACTGAGGCCTTATTTCCACGTTGGAGAGGATTCCAAACCTCTGTCCTTCCAGTGACAGAAGGATGAGCTCCTTGTGACATTGCTTTCCTCCTCTTCCCTTCCCTTGCCTTCCTCCACATCCCTTCCATCGCCTTTCCTGCCCTTCCCCTACCTTGTCCTAAAACTGACCATGCAGTCCAAAGTGGCCTCCAAGCCTTCTGAAAGCTGGGGATTTCTTCAGCCATCATGCCCAGCTAACAGCTTTTACGAACACTTCTATAACTTAGGCCAGTAAGGGAAATTTATGCTTTTCATTTTGTTTTAATAATGACAGGTGCTGTGGATTCATAGATGTGGACATGAACTGCCATGTGTTTCTGAAATTTTAAGAGTATAAAAATGTAATTTTAAGCAACTCAATTAGCCCAGTCAGCACATCATGGAACTCTGAAGACGGTAATTTTACAACTTTGAGCATGAGCATATTTGACTTGCCTACGTATGCATTTACCAGTTTCATTAGCACTTGAGACATTCCAGGTGACAGAGAACAAATCATCAAAATTGGAAAACCCAGCGAAAGTACATGCCTCATAGTATACAAATGTTAGTTGGGTCACGAGCTAAACACACCATGGTTATGCAGTTTTAACATAGGGGGGAAATCTAGTTGAAGGATGGACAGAAACTGCATCATGTGCAAACTTCTGTCAATTTTAAATACGTTTCATAATTGTTTAAATAAAATATTTTACAAAAAAAAAATATATAGTTTCACTGTTTTTCATGTTTTTCACCTTTGAAACTCCACTCTCCATCATATCCCCTCCCCCCTCTCAGTCAGTTTCTCTTATTTTGATGTTATCTTTTCCTCCTATTGGGATGGTCTTGTGTAGGTAGTGTCAGGCACTGTGAGGTCATAGATATCCAGGCCACTTTGTGTATGGAGGAGCACGTTTTAAGGAGTCCTACCTTTCCTTTGGCTCTTACATTCTTTCTGCCACCTCTTCTGCAATGGACCCTGAGCCTTGGAAGGTGTGATATTGATAATTCAATGCTGAGCACTCCTCTATCACTTCTCAGCACCGTGATGCCTTTTGAGTCATCCCAAGGTCACCACCATCTGAAAAGAGAAGGTTCTCTAACTAAAAGTGGGAGTAGTCTTAATTTATGGGTGTGAACATTGGGAGAAGTGCTCACCATGGGCTGGAGAGATGGCTTAGTGGTTAAGGTGCTTGCCTGCAAAGCCAAAGGACCCACACAAGCCAGATGCACAAGGTGGCACATGCATCTGGAGTTCGTTTGCAATGGCTTGAGGCCCTGGTGTACCCATCTCTCTCTCTCTCAAATAAATAAAAATGGGACTGGAGAGATGGCTTAGTCCCTGCAAAGCCAAAGTACCTAAGTTTGATTCCCCATGACCCATGACATAAGCCAGATGCAAAGTGATGCATGTATTTGGAGTTTGTAGTGGCTGGAGGCTGTGGCACACCTATTCTCTATCTTTCAAATGAATAAATAAATTAAAATTTTAAATTCAAAATTTTTAAAAAGTTCTCACTGGGCAGTTTGCTGAGCATAATATGTGCATTTAAGGCAGACACCAGCAGGTGTTACACCCTAGGGCTCATGACTTCCCTTTAATAGGTTTTCAGTATCAGGCATGTATTCCCTCTCATGGAGTGGGCCTCCAGTCCAATTAGAGAGTAGTTGGTTTACCCCATAACAGACATGCCACTATTGCTCATTTGGCCTGGTTGGCCAAACTTTAGGCTTGCAGTGTCCACTGTGGTTTATCTTCACTGATGACTTCTGTCTCCCATAGGACTGCATGCAGTATAGCTTTTTCCAGCTTTCTGTCAGCTAGTCTATTTTTTTTAAATATTTTATTTTTTTTGCAAGCAAAGAGAGAAAAGAGGCAGAGAGAATGGGCATGTCAGGGCCTCTTGCCACTGTGAACAAATTCCAGATGAAGGCACCACTTTGTGTATCTGGCTTTATGTGGATAGTAGGGAATCAAACCCAGAGTGTTAGGCTTCACAAAGTCTCAACCACTGATCCAGCTCTCCAGCCCCTGCGTCTAGTTTTATGTGAGTGCTGGAAAATTGAACCAGGGCCAACAGACTTTGTAAGTGTCATTAGCCACTGAGCAATCTTCCTAGCCTAGGGGGTTGTTTTTAAAGACAAGATCTTGCTATATAGCCTAACGTTATATAAAAAAATGGCTAGAAGCTGGGCAGGGTGGCGCACGCCTTTAATCCCAGCACTTCGGAGGCAGAGATCAGAGGATCACCATGAGTTCTGGTGTATCTTTGAGATATAAGAGGTCTTTTGTTGGTGGGGGGAGAGAGAGGGTTTGACATAAGGTCTTGCTCTAGCTTAGACTGACTGGAATTCACTATGTAGTCTTAGGGTGGCTTGGAACTCATTCATGGCAATCCTCCTACCTCTGCCTTCTAAGTAGTGAGATTAAAAAGGTGTGTGCCACCATGCCAGGCATAAGAGGTCTTTTTATTTTTACTTTTTCATTTATTTGTGACAGAGGAGAGAGAGAGAGTGAGAGAGAGAGAGAATGGGTAGGCAAGGGCCTCCAGCCACTGCAAATGAACTCCAGACACATGTGCCACCTCATACATCTGGTTTACAATAGGTAGTCTCAGGGTGGCCTTGAACTCTCAGCAATCTTCCTACCTCTGCCTCACAGTGCTGGGATTAAAGGCATACACCACCATGCCTGGCTCCTATTTTTTTATTTTTTGGTTTTTCAAGGTAGGGTCTTGCAGTAGCCCAGGCTGACTTGGAATTCACTGTGTAGTCTCAGGGTGGCCTCAGGAACTCTTCCTACCTCTGTTTCCTGAGTGCTGGGATTAAGGGTATAGGCCGTCATCCCCAGCTAAGAGAACTGGTTTTTTGTTTGTTTGTTTCGAGATAGGGTCTCACCCTAGGTCAGGCTGACCTGGAATTCACGATGTAGTCTCAGGGTGGTTTTGAAATCATGTCAATCCTCCTATTTCTGCCTCCCAAATGCTGGGATTAAAGGCGTGTGCCACCACGCCCAGAAAGAGGTCTCTCTTTTAAAATGTTAGTAAAGCCAGGTGTGATGGCCTACACTTTTAATCCCAGCATTTGGAAGGAAGATAGAGGAGGTTCCTTGTGACTCTGAGGCCAGCCTGGGACAATGCTAAGGACAGATTGAGTTCCAGGTCAGCCTGGGCTAGAGTGGGACCCCCACCTCAGAAACAAAAAAGTAATAGTAATGGAGCCCAGGGGGCAGTTCAGTGATAGAAGGTGGTTTAGCACACATACTCGAAGGCAGGCCCAAGCAATTTCCCTGCCTCAGTCTCCCCAGGACATGGAAATAAAGGCCCAGGCAGAGAATCCTAGTCAATTAAGACAGAAAAACTGGCCTGGCGTGGTGGCACGTGCCTTTAATCCCAGCACTAAAGAGAGGTAAGAGGATCACAAAGTGGCACATGCATCTAGACTTAGTTTTCAGCGGCAAGAGGCTCTGGTTCTCTCCTTGCAAATAAATAAAAATAAAAGAACAAATGCTAACTAAATCTATTGTGGTACTTTTCTTTTTTCAAGTTGTGGGGTTCCCCGGAGGGGTCCCCGCTCAGGGCTGTCTACGGGACCCCAAGAACACTCACGCAGGACGCTCTCAATGCAAACCGCACGAGGTTTATTGATTCCGATGCATCGGGGCTCAACACAGATTCCTCTCGCAGGAGGAAAGGTGAAGAGCCCCTAGCCACGTGTTTGGTCAGCTTATAAAGGCTGAAAACTATAGGTATGCAGAGTCATAGGGGCTTTTCAGCCGTGGGTTCCCGATTGGGTAGGGCCCACGAGGCGGGCTCGTGAGGGTCCCTCTGATTGGGTAGGGCGTACAAAGGGCCCGGTCCTTATGGTATACTTTTTACAAAATGGAGGTAGTTGCATACTTTTTACAAAATGGAGGCAGTTGCAAAATGGCAGTTCTGTGATTCAGTGCAGTAGTAAGCAAGCCATATTACAGAAGCTTAAAAAGGCAAGTTAGCAAAGCAGCTAGAAAACAGAGCAGCAGAAATAGGGCAACTTTTATCCTTTCATTTCCCCCTTTTCTTTGTCATAATTCCAATCATGGAATTTCAGTTTCTGCAAGAGACTGGTACTGTTGTTTAAGTATCATGACTTGGACAGTGCTGATCCTTTCTCTAATAAAGGTAACTAATCTATTTATTATGCATGGACCAAAGGTGAAGAGGAGAATTAAGATGATAAGTGGCCCTAGCAAGGTGGAGATCAAAGTAGTCATCCAGGGGGACCTGGTGAACCAAGATTCATACCAAGACTGGTTCTGTTCTGCAAGCTGTTTTCTACTAATCCAGACTTGTCTGCATAGAAGCAGCACTCTTCTTTTAGAGCTGCACAGAGTCCCCCCTGTTGTAAAAATAATAAATCTAGGCCTCTTCTATTCTGTAACACAACCTCTGAAAGTGAAGAAACCGAGTCCTTTAGGTTCTGCACTCCTGACTGTAACTCTTGTAGATCCTTGTCTATTGCTAAGCTGAGTGGTTGGAGGTGACAAGGGAAGCTATGCCGGTGCCTGCTCCTGCAACACCCAACCCCATTATTAAGGGTCGAGATGGGGGGTTGTCTTGTTCTTTTGGCAGGTCAGCGGCAGATGTTTCTGTGCGAGGCGATGGTAGTAACCAGCTTGATTGCAGAATCTACCTGACTCTTAATGAAACTGGTTAGTCATCTGAAGTCCCAGGGGCCAAAGGAGATAAGCAAAAGGAATCCAACAAAAGGGCCTAAAAGACTGGGAAGCAAAGTAGTTAGCCAGGGAGATGTGGAAAACCAATTTTTCCTCTAGATTTTTTTTTTTTTTAACTTTATCAAGGCTATTTTGTATTAGCCCAGTCTTATCTAAGTAAAACAACATTCTTCTTTGAGGGCTACACAGAGTCCCCCTTCCTTTAAGAATATTAAATCTAGCCCTCTCCGGTTTTGAAGTACAACCTCAGAGAGCGAGGCCAAAGAATCTTTGAGATCTTGTATCCCCTCATGTATGAGGTTAAGATCTCTGTCCACTAAGGCACTGAGTTGTGAAAAATGCTGTTGGGAGGTTACCAGCGAGGCAATGCCTGTTCTTGCTCCCACAACACCAAGTCCCAGGAGCACAGTCAGGGTGAGGGCAGTTAAAGGCTCTCTATTTGGTTTAATGGCAATGCCTTAATCTATAGTAGATGTAAAACTTTCAGAATCATGAATGAAAAATCGTGGCAAAACTATAACTACAACACAATAGTCCTTAGTCTGTAAAAAGTCCTTGTTGACAATAAAGGGAGTCAGCCCCATGGAACAAGCAAGATAGGAGTTACTAGGGGCTTTAGTATATATAAAGGAGTCATTGATAATAGCAGTTTGGTTGCATACCGGTTCAAGAGTCAGAGGAGGGAGCATATCAGGGCCTAATAGACACAGTCCGAGGCCGGAAATGGATGCAAGAGTAATACCCCCCTCTGGGGCAGAGTGCCAGAATAATCCCTCTGCACTGTTAGTAGACACAGGAGATGTAAGGATGGCAATTCCCTCATAAAAGGGAGGTCCTAGAACTTTTAATCTGTATGGCATTTCAACCAAGCTCTATAATTTTATTTGAGGAACTTTAAATAAACTTATTTTAAGTAAACTTTATCTATGACAACAGGAACGTATGGTATAGACAGTCTATTTCCCTTTTATTTCTCCCTCTTATGAGAAGACACTCTAACTGCTTTAGGGGACTGGGTCGAAGACATCAGATCATTTACTACTTCCTGCTGAACGGGACACGAAGTGGAGACTTGTTGCAGTTAGAGAATCTCTCCTAGAGAGGGGAACTATTTTAATGTACCCCAGAGTGTAGGAAGATAGTCTTGAAAGATAACTTTGGAAAGAATAAAAGTAAGGAGTTACTGAGAAGTGAACACACAGCAAACTGGTCTTTTTGTAGGTCGAGGGAATCCAGGTAGACAGGCTTAGATCATCTCAGGACCATCTGAGGATGAGCTGGCTGAGATCTTCTTTCAGAACTGTTCATTAAATGGCACAGTAGTATTTAACATGGCTTGTAAAACAGATGAGATGCTAGCAGAGTTATCAGAAACATATACATAACATTTAATCTTAATAATAAAGAGCTATTTTTTTTTTTATCTTTGGTTATACATTTCTCTCTGAGTGTTTAAGACCTTGTAGATAGCCAAAAGTTAATTAAGGATTAATTTTGGAGGTCATTAATGGCTCTCCAAAGAGACTTTAGGGACATAGGAGTAGCCCCATAGCTTACTGGTGTCTTTTGCCTGTTAGGATGAGTCAGGGCCATGCTGGCCAAGTAGTTTTCCCTTCTTTGGGAAGTCAGGAGGACTGATTGTTCCTCAATTGTGACTCTCCTGCTTTACATTGTACACCACTTTTGTTTGGGTCTCCATATCCTCCCTGCTCAGGAAGACAGGTGACTTACCAGGGGGCCAGTGTAGAAGTGTCCCATCATCTCCAGTGGCCTCATGACATGGGAGCATAGGCCAAAATATTGACACTTTTTACTCCGATGATTCCAATTGGCTTTGGCTTCTACATAGGTGATTAACACACTTAGAAAGGAAGTTACACCAGCTTGGATGTACATACATATAGAGCACATTTAATTACTGAAATAGACTTAACTAAAGAATGGCACAGGGCTTCTAAAATCATTTTGTCCTATCTTTAAAATTTTTGTTGTACTGTGGTAGCATAAGTCATATATATATCTGAGGTATAGAAAGTAGGCACATCTCCCATTTTAAATATCCAACATTTATAAGTATAGGCAGAACCTGTTACCAGTCTTGAAAACAGTACCAGTTGATTTACAAACTTAATTCATTTAACGTAGAAAACAAGTAAGACAATATAACATCTTAGCACCTGTGTGAAAACATCTTTGATTAGTTTAGATACCTGTGTGGGTACAAATTACCCAGAGAACATTGGAAACAGAACCGTGGAGTTTGATTTTTTTTTTTTTTTTTCATATGAGGACCATTGTTTGAGCATGAGGCTGTGCCCTAAAGTAGGGAATATGTCTTAAGGGTTAATTTTGTTATAAGCACTGGACTTAAGATGCCAAAATTGAGATAGTTACTTTACATACAACAAAGTAGAATCTGGTCTTTTCTGAGCCCAAACAGCTAGCTAAATATTAATATAACCCTTGATAAATCTTTTTGAAAGAAAAAAAACATTATTTGACAACCAATGATTTTGGCTTAAACTTGATAACTATTGATTTCATGCACCACAGAAATTTTTATTAACATAAAACAATTTTATGTTTTACCCATGACTTAAATTTGATAAAGCTCAAGCAAACTATCCCAACATACTTCAGCCTGAAAATTTCTTTCTTTTTCACATCCGCACATCTTCATTTACATACTTTAACATTCTGATCTAAGTACCACTCAAAAGACATTTTTAACAAGCACTCTATGTCCCAACATTGAAAAATTCCTTCCCAGTTTCTTTCCTTTTGGGGCATTCGCGAACCCAACATCCTCTTTCCTTGCAATACGTACATTGATCCTTCTCAAGGGGCTTCCTAAAGCCCTTGGGTTTCTTTTTCCTTGTTTGCTTGTTGCCCAGGTACCCTGGCTGTTTCTTCCTGATCCTGATGCTCTTTTTTTTTTTTTTTTCTCTCTTTTATGATAAACCTTTTCAGCTTCCTTAATTATGTCTGTCAAAGCTAGATCTTGTAAACCCTGTAGATGTTGTAATTTCTTTTTAATGTCTGGAGCGGACTGCCTTATCTATGTCATTGTTATTGCTGCCTGTTGACCCGGAGAAGTAGGGCCAAAAGGAGTATATCTCCGGGAAGCCTCCATCAAGCATTCTAAAAAAATAGAGGGAGGTTACCTTAGCCAGATTCGTGGGGCGGCGAGCAGCCCCCCTGAGACCTGCCATCAGAGCCTGGTGGTAGACTGTCAGTTGCTCCCTACCTTCTGCTGAGTTGTAATTCCATTCAGGTCGGGTGAGAGGGAATCCCACATCAATCTCATTTGGGAGCTAGGTAGGCTGCTCATTTGGGCCTGAGACATGCTAGGTCAGGGGGAGGACCAAAGGCTCATACGGTAGAATCAGGTCCTTCAGTTTCTAGTCCCTACAGTGGGCCCATCTCCTCCCCCCTCAGCCAAAGCTGGAGCGGGGAGAGCAGGGGGCTAAGGTGGGGGAGATGGAATCGGGGCAGAGGGCCACTCGGGAGGGTCCTCTATTTCAGGATATATTTTGGGCTGAGCCGAGGGGTCTGTGGCCATTCGGCTTGGTTTTCTCGTGGCTTGTTGGGCCACTGCCAGGACTTGGGAGCCTGACCGTGGCGGGGGTGGATCCAGGGCTTGACCCATGCTGGGGGATCCATCATTAGGCTCTCCCAGACCAGGATGTATGGCTGTTGATCTGGGTGAGAATGGGTCCCTTCTGAAAAACAATATTCTTAACAGCAGAAATAATGGTTAGATCAAATGCTCCCTCTGGCAGCCACTCAAAGGAGCAGAAAGTCTGTTATTTACCTTTTTTTTTTTTTTTTTAATTTTTACAGATAAGTCATGAGACTTACTTCTAACTTCAGAGAAATGAGATACCATCAGAGTCAGGGGGGGTCGTCATAGTCTGTCCCATAATTAGAAACAAGAGTCCACAAACAGACACAAAATAGATACTGACAAAAAGAAACCAAAAACCGTGACACCTCCGATGTGTCCAGAACAGAAAACCAAATGCAGTTTCAGATGGAAGATGCCTCTGTGGTTTCTCCTGAAGGAGAAATACACAATCTTCCTTTACCAGATAGGAGACTGTCAGCCACCCTGACTCTCCTCAGATCCTGGGGCGTCCCCCAGGATTGCAGCCTGTGGTCCTGCCAACCACCATTGTCAGGTCCTCACGGTCCTGAACAACAGCTGCCCAAACCGAAATTAAAACAGATCAGAGCAACAGAAATCACTCAAACACTCAGACAAACACTCAGACAAGCAGCGCTGCAGACATTTACATTGTTTACCTCCAAGGGGGTCTCCGGAGTCCTGGGTGGACATGCAAATCCCTGGACGAGTCCTCAATTGAAAGACCCCCAGAGGGAGACCTTCACTCAAGTCTCGAGATAGCATGCACCCAAAGACACACAGGAGACCCAACTTGCTGCAAAAGCATGAGGCTTTATTCAGGAAACCAGAGCTCTGGGGTCGACACATATCTCACACAGGAGACAGAGGTGTTGACTCTTTGCCATTTTTTTCAGTAGTAAGTTTTTGATTTAATTCTTTACTAACCCTTTGTCATTTCTTGGGATGAATGTTAGGTCCATCAATCATAAACCATGGACATGTCTTATCAACAAAAATAAAAAACTGTATAAGATCCTTTTTCTTTACCCGTATTCCTCGCTCTCTGAGAGAGGCTTTTAAATCCTTTATGAAAGAAGCCTCTTTAGACAATGAATGGCCCATCTTGATGGGACGGAATGAAGAGGGAAAACTTACCAGGTCTTGCCGTCTTCTTGGGCGGAGAAGCGGTGACCCCGGAGCTCATGTGCTGGGGGCTTTCCGTCCAGCAGGGGTCCGTGCCTCGAGCCGCCACGTTGGGCGCCCATCGTCACCAGGGACGTTCTTTCTGGCTTCCAACAGGATACGTTCCCTCTCCTCGGTCGTGAAGAGGGTCTGGAGTAACTGCTGGCAATCGTCCCATGTGGGCTGGTGGGAGAAAACTAGGGATTCCATGAGTGCAGTTAATTTTGAGGGGTCCTCCGAGAAGGGAGGGTGGTTGGCCTTCCAATTATAAAGGTCTGCGGAGGAGAAAGGCCAATATTGTAGGGGTGGCAGAGGTCTCTGAGTTGGATCATCCCCTGGTAAGATCTGGGTTAAAGGTCCCTCCTCGGGGCCATCCAACATTAAACATAGTCCCTTCTCCCTCACATAGAGTTTGCCATTTTCCTTTCTTTATTTCAACAGATAAATTATGAGCTCAGCTCTTAACGTCAGTCCAGTGAGCTAAAGTCAAGTCCAAAGGGGTTGAGATAGTCTGTCCCATGTTGGAAGGGGAATAAAAGAGATAGGAGAACAAAAGGATCTGGAGAACACCGAGAACAAAGAGACAAAGGCGGCCCGATCGCTGCTCGAGTAAAAACGAAACTGAAGCAGATGGCGGCGAGCGGGACCCAGATGATGCTTCCCGACAGAGGCGAACTCGATCCGAGTTCTTCAGATAGGAGACAGAAAAACCTGTCTCCTGGGGGCAATCAGGAGCGTCCTCCAGATTGCTGGGTGGTGGTTCTCAGGCCCGTCAGCCCCAACTCAGAGCACCCAAAGGGAAGGCATCCAGATACTGAAACCGGTTGAAATCGAGAATTTTTCCAGAGGACAGATATAAAAGTACAGACATACACAGACAAGACGGGAGGCGCCTCTTACCTCTGAGGGGTCCTAGATGAGGTCTGGGGTCCTGTAGAGACTCCTGGCTGGCTCGCCAAATGTGGGGTTCCCCGGAGGGGTCCCCGCTCAGGGCTGTCTACGGGACCCCAAGAACACTCACGCAGGACGCTCTCAATGCAAACCGCACGAGGTTTATTGATTCCGATGCATCGGGGCTCAACACAGATTCCTCTCGCAGGAGGAAAGGTGAAGAGCCCCTAGCCACGTGTTTGGTCAGCTTATAAAGGCTGAAAACTATAGGTATGCAGAGTCATAGGGGCTTTTCAGCCGTGGGTTCCCGATTGGGTAGGGCCCACGAGGCGGGCTCGTGAGGGTCCCTCTGATTGGGTAGGGCGTACAAAGGGCCCGGTCCTTATGGTATACTTTTTACAAAATGGAGGTAGTTGCATACTTTTTACAAAATGGAGGCAGTTGCAAAATGGCAGTTCTGTGATTCAGTGCAGTAGTAAGCAAGCCATATTACAGAAGCTTAAAAAGGCAAGTTAGCAAAGCAGCTAGAAAACAGAGCAGCAGAAATAGGGCAACTTTTATCCTTTCAAAGTAAGGTCTCATTATAGCCCAGGCTAACCTGGAATTCACTATGGAGTCTCAGATAGGTCTCAAATTCACAATGATCCTTCTACCTCTGCCTCCCGAGTGTATTTTTTTCCTGATATTTATTTATTTGAGGGAAGATAGTGAGAGTGGGTGTGCCAGGGCCTCTAGCCACTGCAAATGAACTCCATTACCATGTGCCATCATGTACATGTGGTTTACGTGGGAACTGGAGAATTGAACCTGGGTCCTTAGGCTTTGTAGTCAAGTGTCTTAACCACTAAGTCATCTCTCCAGCCCCATTTGGTTTATTTGTGTGTGTGTGTGAGAGAGAGAGGGGGGGGGTACACACCAGGGCCTCTTGCGGTCATGTGCCACTTTGTACAACTGGCTTTATGTGGGTACTTTCCTTTCTTTTCCTTTCTCTTTCTCTCTCTCTCTTTCTTTTTCTTTCTTTCTTTCTGTTTGTTTTTGTTTTTCGAGGTAGAGTCTCACTCTAGCCCAGGCTGGCCTGGAATTCACTATGTAGTCTCCCTGAATTCACGGCGATCCTCCTACCTCTGCCTCCCCAGTGCTGGGATTAAAGGCGTGCGCCACGCCCGGCCGGAGGAGGATTTCTGTGCGTTCTAGGCTCAAGCCTGGGCTAGAGCAAGATCCTACCTGGAAACTCAAACAAAAATTCTTACATGGGTGGGTGTGGGCGCCCACGCCTTTAATCCCAGCACAGAGGAGGGAGGCTGCTGGGAGTTCCAGGCCACCCTGGGGCTACAGCGTGAGATTCAAGGCAACCTGGGCTAGAGGGAGACCCTAAATGCAAACAACTTCGGGCAATGCTAAGGACACCTGGGCTGTGGGACGCATTCCCCATTCCCAAACCAACCAGCCAACTGTGGCAGGTGGCAGGAGAATCCAAAGTTCAAGGTTTCCCGGGTTAGAGTACTCCCCACAAAAGACCTTCGCCCCAGGCCCTGCGTCCTCCGCCTCCGCTGCCCGAGGCGAGGCGCGGCCGGCGGGCTCAGTCTGCTGGGCGGAGTCCTCAGCGCCGCTCCCTGGCCCTGAGTATTAAACGCCAGCGACCACCTGTGCCACCCACCAGGGACCTCCGCGGGTCGTGGGCGCCAGGTAAGCGGCAAGGGTGCGGGGATCGGGCCCTGGGGGACAGCTCACCTGTCGGGGAATCCGGGCTAGACTGGGCTGTGCAGACCGGGCATGGTGGCCCTGAATCCAAGCAGAGGTAGGAGGATCGCTGGCTTTTAGTTCAAGGCCAGCCTGGGACTGTAGTGTGATGCCAGGTCAGCCTACCTCGGAAAAGCCGGGGGTGATGGGGCTGTGGCTCCAGAGCACCAAACTTAATTCAACACATAGCCTAACTCGGGGCCCGGGAGACGGCTCAGCAGTTGAGTCGCTTCCCTGCAAAGCCTAACAACCTGGGTCTGATTCCCTACTAGCCACATAAAGCCCGATGAACAAAGTGGTGCGTGCATCTGGAGTTCATTTGCGGCAGCTACATGCCCCATTCTCTCTGCCCTCTGTTTCTGCTTGCAAATAAATAAGGGAAAACTAATTCAGTAAACTATGTTCTTCTTTTACAATTTTATTTGTTTTGTGTTTTTCGAGGTAGGGTCTCTACTCAGACTGACCTGGAATTCATTATGTAGTCTGAGGGTGGACTTGAACTCTGGGATTTCTCCTACCTCTGCCTCCCAAGTGCTGGGATAAAAGGCGTGCACCACCACGCCTGGCCCTTTTTTTAATTTATTTTTTACCTTTTTTTGGGGGGGGGGTTGTTAGATTTTTCAAGGTAGGGTCTCACTGTATTTCAGGCTGACCTGGAATTCACTATGGAGTCTCAGGGTGGCCTCGAACTCACGGCAGTCCTCCTTACCTCTGCCTCCTGAGTGCTGGGATTAAAGGCATGTGCCATCACGCCTGGCTTCCTTTTATTTTTAAGATTGGGTCTCCCCATGTAGCCAAGCTGTGTTCCAGTTCATGATCCTCCTGCTTTTGCCTCCCAAGTGCTGGGATTACATGCTTGTGCCACCACACTGGCCATTAATGAACAAATATTGAACTACTGCCTATGAGGGAGAACTGGTTGTTTGTGGGTCTAATCCTGAGACAGAAGTGCTTGTGTTTTGGAAGTGGGTGAGGAAGACAGATCTGACGTCAAGATGATTGCATTTGACAAAGAGAAGAAGTCTGACCCTGAGCCTTAACTAGACCACAGGACCCAAAATCTGCCTGCTGTGTTATATGGTTTTTTGATAAGAAACTTTTCCACCAGGTCCTTTTGTAGGTTTTATTTTTATTTATTTATTTATTTATTTATTTATTTATTTATTTATTTATTTACTTATTTTGGATTTTCAAGGTAGGATCTCACTCTAGCCCAGGCTGACCTGGAATTCACTATACAGTCCCAGGCTGCCCACTGTGAGTTCAAGGCCAGCCTGAGACTCCATAGTGAATTCCAGGTCAGCCTGAACTAGAGTGAGACCTTACCTAGAGAAAAAGAGAGAGAACATGCACATTAGAGCCTCCAGACACTGCAAATAAACTCCACACACAACACCTTGTGCATATATCTTTTATTTTATTTTATTTTTTTTTGAGGTAGGGTCTCACTCTAGCCTAGGCTCAGGTGGAATTCACTATAGAGTCTCAGGCTGGGGTTGAAGATGTGGTCCACCATGCCTGGCCACTTAGGAGATTTTTTTTTTTTTTTTTTTTTTTTGTTTTTGTTTTTCGAAGTAGGGTCTCACTCTAGCTCAGGCTGACCTGGAATTCCGTAGTCCTAGGCTTGAATTCATGTTGATCCTCCTACTTCTGCCTCTGAGTAGTGGGATTAAAGGTGTGCACCACCATACCAGGCTCACTTAGTTTTTTTTTTTTTTTTACTTAGGAGATTTTATTTATTTATTTTATTTATTTATTTAAATTTATTTTATTTATTTTTTGAGGTAGGATCTTGTTCTAGCCCAGGCTGACCAGGAATTCACTATGGAGTCTCAGGGTGGCCTCAAACTCAAGGTGATCTTCCTACCTCTGCCTCCCAAGTGCTGAGATTAAAGGCGTGCACCACCACGCCCAGCTGGATATTTTAAATAATTGATGTCAAACCACACATGGTGGCCTGTATCCTAATACTTGGCAGGTGAAGGCAGGAGGATTGAGATTTGAGCCTAAACTACACACTGAGATCTGACACAAAAAAAAGGTAGATAAAGCCGGGCGTGGTGGTGCACACCTTTAATCCCAGCACTTGAGGCAGAGGTAGAAGGATTTCGAGGCCACCCTGAGACTCCACAGTGAATTCCAGGTCAGCCTGGGCTAGAGCGAGATCCTACCTTGAAAGACCAAAAAAAAAAAAAAAAAAAAAAAAAAGTAGATAAAATAATCTATGCTCAAACACAGTTTTGCCTGCAGGGCAAGTGTTCTGCCATTGAATCATAATTCAAGACCACCCTAGGACTACATAGGGAATTCCAGGTCAGCCTGAGCTAGCCTCAAAAAAAAAAAAACAAAAAACAGCTGGAGAGATGGCTCAGTGGTTAAGGCACTTGCCTGTATTAAAGAACTAAAAACCAGGTTTCCTACCTCTGCCTCCCAAGTGCTGGAATTAAAGGTGTATGCAACCATGCCTGGCCTTCAAGTGCTGCTTTTTAAACCAGGAAAGAAAGGCAAGTTTTTACTTCTGTGGTGTGGAATGTCTAAACCTCCTCGAGTACTGGTAGGTTTTTTAAATTTAAATATTTTATTTTTTTGAAAGGGAGAGTGCGAGAGAATGGGCACACCAGGGCCTCCAGCCACTGCAGATGAACTCCAGATGCATGTGCCGCCTTGTGCATCTGGCCTACCTGGGGTACTGGGGAATTAAACCTGGGTCCTATGCTTCACAGGCAAGAGCCTTAACTGCTGAGCCATCTCCAGTGCATGGCGGGCTTTCAATAGTACCAATACAGTAAGAAGTGAAGGGCAGTGGGTTTTTCTTGTATCTTTTCAAACAATTTTATTTAGAAAGAGTTTTATCCTTTTTTTAAAAAATTATTTGTTTATAGTCAGAAACAGACAGGGTGGGTACACCAGGACCTGCTGCCCTGGGTATACTGGGGAATCAAACCTGGACCATCAGGCTTTGCAAGCAAGAGCCTTTAACCACTCAGCAAGCTCTCTCTCTGGTCCTTTTTGGTTTTTGTTTGTTTTAATACTTAATTCACTTGGAAGGCAGAGGTAGGAGGATCACCATAAGTTTGAGACCACCCTGAGACTGCATAGTGAATTCCAGGTCAGCCTGGACTAGAGTAAAAGTCTACCTCAGAAAAGCAACAAAAAAAAAAAAAAAAATTATTCATTTGTAAGGAGAAAGAATGGGTACACCAGAGCGAGCCTCTTGTGCATCTGGCTTTATATGGGTACTAGGGAATCGAGCCCAGGACATCAGGCTTTCAAGCAAGCCTTTGACTTCTAAGTCATCTCTCCAGCCCCTCTTTAAATTATTTATTTATTTGCACACAGAGAGAGGAGAGAGTATGGGCACGCCAGAGCTTCTGCTTCTGTTGCTTTTTTAAGAATAACTTTCTCGAGGGAGGGTTTCACTCTGGTCCAGGCTGACCTGGAATTCATTATGTACTCTACTCTCAAGGGCTTCTTGTGACTGCAAATGAGCTTCAAGGAGACCAGAGTCCCTTAGTCCTGCAAATGAACTTCAGACTCAGCACCATTTTGTATATCTGGCTTTATGTAGATAGTGAGGGAATTGAACCCAGAAAGTACCTTTAACCTTTGATCTATCTCCCCAACCCTTTTTGTTTGTTTTTCAAGGCAGGGTCTCGCTCTAGCCCAGGCTGACATGAAATTCACTACGGAGACTCAGGCTGACTTAGAACTCACAGCCAATCCTACCTGGGCCTTCCTTTCAAGTACTGGGATTAAAGAAGTGTTGGGATCATTTTCTATTTTGTTTCAATAAATATGAGTTTGGGGTGTTTTTTTTTTTTTTATGGGGGAAGGTCTCAAGGTAGGGTCTCACTCTAGCCCAGGCTGACCTGGAATCCACTATGTAGTCTGGGATCAAAGTCGAGTGTCACTATGCCCGGACTTTTTTGTGTGTGTGTGTGTGTGCTATCTTTTCATTTCCAGGTGTGTGTACATGCCAGGGTCTCTTGCCACTGCAAATGAATGCCCCTTCTGTCTTATGTGGATGTCAGGAGAGGCTTTGCAGACAAGCAGCTTTAACTGTCAGCCATCTCTTCAGCCCCTCTTTTGCTTTTTTGCAGGGAGGGGCCAGGATCTCCCTGAATGCCTGCAGCTGGGTTAGTACTTGTTGGGTAGACCAGGCTGGCCTTGAACAGTCCTCCTTCCTCTGCCCCCAGAGTGCTGGGATGGCAGGTGGACACCGCTGGACCTTGCTCTTTTGGTTTCGTTTTCCTTTTTTTCTTTGTTTTTCCAATTTACTTGAGAGTAAAAGGGAGAGAAAGAGGCAGAGAGAGAGAGTACACCAGGGCCTCCAGCCACTGTAAACAAATCCAGACACATGCGCCACCTTGTGCATCTGGCTTATGTGGGTCCTGGGGAATCGAGCCTCAAACTGGGGTCCTTAGACTTAACAGGCAAGCGCTTAACTGCTAAGCCATCTCTCCAGCCCTCTTTTGGTTTCTTTTTGTTTTTGTTTTTTCAAGGTAGGATTCACCCTAGCCCAGGCTAACCTTATAGTCTTGGGCTGATCCACCTACCTCTGCCTCCCAAGTATGCTGGAATTAAAGGTGTGTACCACCACACCCAGCTGGTTTCTTTCTCTTTTTTTTTTTTTTTTTTTTTTTTGAGATAGGGTCTCTAGCCCAGGCTGAACTGGAATTCACTCTATTCTCAGGGTGGCCTCTAATTTATGGTGATCCTCCTACCTCTGACTCCCCGAGTGCTGGGATTAAAGGTATGCACCACCAAGCCTGGCGCAGCTGGTTTCTTTTATTGAATATTTGTTAGAGAGACAGAATCGGCATGCCAGGACCTCCGGCCACTGCCCAGGCGCCAGGTGCATATGCCACCTTGTGCATCTGACCTATGTGGGTATTGGGGAATCAAACTGGGTCTTTAAGCATCTGGCTTTATGTGGGTACTAAGGAATCAAACTTACTGCTTAGCCATATCTTCAGCCCCTTGGTTTCTTTCTTTCTTTTATATTCTGGTTTCTTTGATATTGTACTTATTTATAAACAGAGAGAGAGGACACTAGAGCCTCTTGTCCCTGCAAATGAATTCCAGATGCATACACCATCTTGTGCATCTGGTTTTACATGAGCACTGGGGAATTGAACCCAGGCCAGCAAGATTTGCAGGCAAGTACCTTAACCACTGAGCCATTTCTCCAGCCCCCTCCTCCTCCTTTTGGCTTCTTTTATTTTATTATTATTATTATTATTATTATTATTTGAGGTAGGGTCTTACTCCAGCCTAGGATAACTATTTCATTTATTAGAGAGAGTGAATGAGAATGGATGCCCTGCAAATAAACTCCCAATACATGAACCACCTTGTGCATCTGGCTTTATGTAGGTTTATTTATATTAATATATTTTATTTTTGTTTTTGAGTTAGGGTTTCACTTTAGCCCAGGCTCACCTCAGGGTGTATGTAATCTCAGGGTAGCCTCCAACTCACAGTGATCCTCCTACCTCTACCTCCAAAGTGCTTGGATTAAAGGCATGTGCCACCATGCCCTAAAACTTTATTTTATTATATTTTATTTATTTGAGGAGGGAGAGGCAGAGAGAAAGAATGAGTACACCAGTGCCTCTAGTCACTGCAAACTCGACATCCTTGTGCATCTGCTTATGGGGGTACTAGGGAATTGAACCTGTGTCCTTAGGCTTCACAGGCAAGTACCTAACTGCTAAGCCATCTTTCCAGCCACCATTTTTTTTCTTTTCATAATTTTTAATTAACATTTTCCATGATTATAAAAAATATCCCATGGCAATACCCTAACCCCCGTACTTTCCCCTTTGAAATTCCATTCTCCATCATATTACCTCCCCATCTCAATCATTCTGCTTACATATATACAATACCAACCTCCTCCCTTCCTTTCTCTTCCCTTTATATCTCCTTTTTAACTTAACTGGCCTCTGCTACTAAGTATTTTCATTCTCACGCAGAAGCCCAATCATCTGTACCTAGGATCCACATATGAGAGAGAACATGTGCTTGGCTTTCTGGGCCTGGGTTACCTCACTTAGTATAATCCATTTCAGGTCCATCCATTTTTCTGCAAATTTCATAACTTCATTTTTCTTTACCACTAAGTAGAACTCCATTGTATAAATGTGCCATATCTTCATTATCCACTCATCAGTTGAGGGACCTCTAGGCTGGTTCCATTTCCCAGCTATTATAAATTAAGCAGCAATAAACATGGTTGAGCACGTACTTCTAAGGAAATGAGATGAGTCCTTTGGATATATGCCTAGGAGAGCTATAGCTGGGTCATATGGTAGATCAATCTCTAGCTGCTTTAGGAACCTCCACACTGTTTTCCACAATGGCTGGACCAGATTGCATTCCCACCAGCAGTGCAGAAGGGTTCCTTTTGTTCCACATCCCCGCCAGCATTTATGATCATTTGTTTACATAATGGTGGCCAATCGGACAGGAATGAGATGGAATCTCAATGTAGTTTTAATCTGCATTTCCCTGATGACTAGTGACGTAGAACATTTTTTTAAAAATATTTTATTTTTATTTATTTGAGAAAGATGGGGGGGGAGAGAATGGGCACATCAGGGCCTCCAGCAACAAACTCCAGATGCATGCACCAACTTGTATATCTAGCTTATGTGGGTCCTGGGGACTCGAACCTGGGTCCTTTGGCTTTTCAGGCAAGTACCTTAACTGCTAAGCCATTCCTCCAGCCCTCGTAGAACATTTTTTCAGATGCTTATATGCCATTCGTATTTCTTCCTTTGAGAATGCTCTATTTAGCTCCATAGACCATTTTTTGATTGGCTTGTTTGATTCCTTATTTAACTTTTTGAGTTCTTTGTATATCCTAGACATTAATCCTCTATCAGATGTATAGTTGTTTTTTTGTTTTGTTTTGTTTTGAGACAGGTCTTATACAGTCCAGTCTGGTCTCCAACTCTGTAGTTTGAGGATGAGCTTGAGTTCTGTAGCCCACAAAGGAACTCCAGACACATTTACCACCTTTGCATCTGGCTTTATATGGCTACTGGGGAATCAAACATGGGTCTTTAGGCTTTGCAGGCAAGGCCCTTAACCACAAAGTGCCCTCACCAGGCCTCTAACCTTGAATTTGTCATCCTCCTATTTTCACTTCCTGAGAGTTACAGGTGCATGACACTACCCAGAAAGGTTTTTTTTGTTTTGTATTTTTGTTTTCAAGATGACCTGGAATTTCACTATGGAGTCTCAGGGTGGCCTCTAATTGGAAATCCTCCTTCCTCTGCCTCACAAGACTGGGATTAAAGGCATGGGCCACCACACCCATCTTATTTACTAATTTTTATTTGCAAGCAGGGAGAGAGAAGACAGAGAATGGGTGTGCCAGGGCCTCCAGCTGCTGCACATGAACTCCAGATGCATGAACCACATCTGGCTTTTACATGGGTACTGGGGACTTAAAACCAGGTCCTTAGGCTTTGCAGACAAGCGTCTTAACCACTGGGCATTCTCTCCAGCCCCATGTTTTTTTTTTTTTTTTTTTTTTTTTGGAGGTAGGTCTCACTCTAGTCTAAGCTGGTAAGCTGGTCTTGAACTCAGAGCTCTGACCTCTGCCTCCCAAGTGCTGGGATTAAAGGAGTGCATCGCCATGCCCGGCTAATTTGCATGTTTTAAGTGTTATCTTCTGTGCTTCACTTCTCAAGGTTTGTGGCACATGCAGTTGTAGAGAAAACCAAATTTAGCGTATGAGTTTTGAATTCTCAGAAATAACATTAGTGGGAAAGAGTTAAGGCAGAAAAGTTACTGAGACTGGAATGCAGTCCAGTCCCATGCTAGACAACAAACTCCCCACCACTGAACTACACATCCAAGCCAGAAATACCTTTCTTTATCTCCAAAACTGAGTCTTGTAAATTGCCCTTTTTCCTATTGTTTTTGAAAGACTAATGAGATTTTTCTTTGTTAAATATTTGTTTAGTTGAGAGAGAGTATGGACACACCAGAGCCTCCTGTCTTTGCAAACAAACTCCAGACACATTCGCCCCTTTAAGTCTGTCTTTAACACCAGTACTGGGGAACTGAACCTAAGCTGTTGGGCATCACAGGTAAATGTCTTTCTCCAGCCTCTGTAGTGAGTTTATTGTAATTTCAAGAGTTCGGGCTGTGCTGGTTAGGGATGTGAACTAGCTCCTAACTTCGTGGTGAGCCCTCAAGTATCTGGGTTTCATCTCTAGCACCAGTAAAGCAAAGCAAACTCCCCACCCAACTAGATATGGTGGCCCATGCATGTAATCCTAGCACTCAGGAGGTGGAGGCAGGAGGATTGCTTGGAGTTCAGGGTAAGCCTAAGCTATATACTTCATGCTTTCCAGGCCAGCCTGGACTACAGTGGAGGCACACCTTATCAAAGGCAATGCCTGATATTGAAAGTATGATTCTGGGGGCTTGAGACATGGCTTAGTGGTTCAGGCATTTGCCTGCGAAGCCTCAGGACCCAGGTTCTATTCTCCAGGTCCCATGTAAGCCAGATGCACAAGGTGGCACACACATCTGGAGTTCGTTTGCAGCTGCTAGAGGCCCTGGAGTGCCCATCCTCCCTCCCTCTCTCTAATAAATGAATAAAATCTTTAAAAAAAAACCACACAAAACTAAACAAACCAACATCCTCCCTGAACTATATAAGGTAAACCTCCCTAAGGTGCAGAGATCTCAACCCTGGCTGAGCTCCAGCTCGTGCCCGGAGTGCTTGCGGTTGGGACCTTCCCTTCCATAGCCAGGGCTGGAGCGGCTCCTAAGTAGGCACTATCGGGTTGTGGTGCCAAGTGGGAGTGGAGTAGCCAGCGGGGCACTTTGTGATGACCTGAGTTTGACTGAACAAATCGTGAACGGGACCACCTGAAGTAAATAAACAGCGTTTTGTGTTTTTTTGTTTTGTTTTGTTTTTGCCTCTCTTGAAACATTTCTTCTTACCAACATCACCTGCCAAAGCTGTCAGGGGCTTGAAGTGGCTGCAGCCCCGTGCAGAAGACCTTTCTGGAATTTTAAGACTTCCAGCTGCGGCCACTCCCGGCGGGATGGCGCTGCAGGCAGCCTTGGAGAGCTTCCACGCAGAGACCAAGTGCCCCGTGTGTCTGGAGGAACTGACAGACCCGGTCACGGTTGAGTGCGGGCACAACTTCTGTCGCTGCTGCATCCAGCAGTCCTGGGCCGGTCTGGAAGGCAGGTTCCCCTGCCCGGTGTGCCGACACCAATGCAAAGAGCCTCACCTGCAGAGCAACGGGCAGCTGCGGCGGATCGCCGAGATCACCCGGCGGCTCCCCGGGGGCAGCAGCGGCAAGCGGCCGAGGCCCGGGAGGACGTGCTGTGACCCGCACGGCCAGGACCTGAGCCTCTTCTGCGAGGATGACCTGGAGATGCTGTGTCCCCAGTGCGCACAGGCCCCCGAGCACGGAGGCCACCGGCTGTCCCCCGTCGCGGAGGCCGCCAGCCACCACCGCAGAAAACTGCGTGGCTTGGTGGGACCCCTGAAGCGGCAGCTGGAGGAGGTTCAGAAGCTAATGAGCGAGCAAAGCAAACAACCCTCGGCCCTGAGGCAGCAGATGGAGAGGCAGAGACAGAAGCTGTCTTCGGAACTTGAGCATCTCAACCGATTTTTAGAACTCCAGCAGCAGACGGCCGTCTCCAGGTTGGCAGAGGAGGAGGAGATCCTCCGAGAGAAACTCAGCAAAAACATAGAGGCGTTCTCCAACTATGGCTCCACGCTCAAAAGCCTGCTGGGCAAGATAGTCCAGCACAGAGCGATCTCAGACACGGAGCTGATAACAGAAGTGAAAAATTTCTATAAGAAGTGCGACAGTGAGATGAGCCCATCCATCCTTTCAGTTCAGCTGAAGACAGACACCTGCAATTTTCCTCCCTTGTGTTCTGCCCTGCAAATACTGATAAAGGAGTTCAGAGAAGAGGTCATTCTAGACCCAGAAACAGCCCACCCTAACCTGGTCGTCTCTGAGGACAAAACATGCGTGAAATTTTCAAAGAGGAAACAACGCCTTTCTAACTGCTCAAAAAGGTTCACAGTCAACCCTGTTGTGTTGGGTCTCCCCTATTTCTCTTCTGGGAGGCACTTCTGGGAGGTGAAGGTGGGGGACAAGCCTGAGTGGGCCATTGGTGTGGGCAGAGCCTGTCTGTCGAGGAGGGTGAGGCAGGCATCCACCCCACAGGGGTGCTGGAGGCTGCTGCTGAGCTCGGAGGGCTACCAAGCCCCGGGAGCTGACCCTGCCCCCTTGCGGCTAGAGGTCAAGGCCAGGAGAATCGGCGTTTTACTGGACTACGAGCTGGGGCAGCTCTCCTTCTATGACATGCCTGAGAGCTTGCACATCTGTACTTTGGGGGACACTTTTACCGAACCCCTCCAGCCTTATTTCTATGTAGGCCCTCATTCAAAACCCATCCAGATCTGTACAGCAATGGATTGAAAGAAAGCCCACCAGGTGGACAGAGCTCCTTGAATAGGTCTTTGTTTTCCGTGCTTTCAACGGGGGATTTCCTAGGGGGATTGCTGTTGGATGACAGAAGGAGCTCCAGGTCAGCCAGTGTGAGGCTACCTCGAAAAAAAATTAGAATAAATTTAAAGATTTATCTGCATGGGTATGGTACCAGTGTCTTACTACTGCACATTAATGTCCATCCAGCTTTAAGTGGGTGGCTAGGGGACTGAAATGGGGCTGTTCGGTTTTGCACACAAGCATCTCTAACCACTGAGACACCTCCCCAGTGCCTCATCTTTATTTGCACGTATTTGCACGTGCAGGAATGTGTTTGGGCACACCAGTGTTTTCCCACTGCAAATAAAAACCAGACACAATACCCCGCAGTAATTCCCTCACTCCCCTCCCCCCACTCCTTTTGGAACCCAGCTCTCCCTCATATCCCCTCCCCCTCTCAGCCTTTTATTTTGATGTCATGATCTTTTCCTATTATTACGGTCTTGTGTAGGTAGTGTCAGGCACTGTGAGGTTATGGATACCCAGGCCATTTTGTGTCTAGAGGAGCACGTTGTAAGGAGTCCTACCCCTCCTTTGGCACATTCTTTCCACCACCTCTTCCACAATGGACCCTGAGCCTTGGAAGGTGTGGTAGAGGTATTGCAGTGCTGAGCACTCCTGTCACTTCTTTCCAGCACCATGGTGCCTTCTGAGTCATCCCCAAGGTCACTGCCATCTGGAAAGAAGATTCTCTAATCAAAAGTGAGAGTAGCATTAATACATGGGTATGAACATTCAGAGAAGTACTTACTGGACAGTTTGATAAGCATAGTATATATATTTAGCAGATGGCAACAGATGTTACACCCCTAGGGCTCGTGACTACCCCGTTTTAGGTGTTGAGTATCAGTGATGTATTCCCTCCCATGGAGTGGGCATGCAGTCAAATCAGAGGGCATCTGGTTTCCTCCATAACAGATGTGCCACTACTGCACCCATTGGCTCATTTAGCCTGACTGAGCCATCTCCCAGCCCTCTGCTTTGCTTCTACACCCATCATGGGCCGGGAATTCCCAGAACCTACCCCAAGGGCTCTGACGCAGGCTCCTATAGCACTGGGCCTGACGGCCATGATCGCACTTGGAATGACACGTGGACACTGCACCAGAGTGAAAGCCGCACCAGCGCCTTCCCTGCTTGCGTCTGTACTTGAACAATCCCAGCTGGGCAAATGGAATGCTATACATGGAAACTTTACTTTTCTATTTTGTCAAGTTTTTGTTTTATTTATTTAAGAAAGAGAGGAGACAGGATGGGCATGCCAGAGCCTCTAGCCCCTGCAAGTGAATTCCTGACGCATGCACCACCTTGTGCATCTGGCTTACATGGGTATTGGGGAATCAAACCTGGGTCCTTAGGCATCACAGGTAAATCCCTTAACTGCTAAGCCCTCTCTGCAGACCTTGTCAGGTTTCGTTGTTGCTGCTGTTTTGCTTTTTAAGTCTCATTCTTAGCCCAGGCTGAGGGACCCCCCTCCGCCTCCTGAGGGCTGGACAGAAGGTGTGCACCAGTTTGTATTGTCAGCTCGACACGTAGTTTAGTTTCATTTATTGTTTAAAATTACTCATTATGAGCTCTGAAAAGTATAAATAAATGAAAGGGGAACTCTGGGGAAAATGGAGAAATACTTCACCTTTATCTCAAGAATGTTTAATATCTACATATAATTTGCCATGGCATCCCCATCAAAATGTTTAAGCACAACCAAAACTAAAAAGTATCCTTTTTTGTTAAACATACATTTAAACAAATTTTTAAGCCGTAAAAATCTGAAATTCCTATGACCAAACTTGTTTTCTGGAGACAGGATCTCACTATGTAGCTTTAGCTAGCCTGGAACTCATTATGTAAACTAGGCTAGCTTTGGACCTACAGCAATCCTCCTGCCTCTGCCTCCTGAGTGCCAGGATTACAGGTGTGCACCACCACACCAGTTAACTAAATTTACTGACTGAATGAAAATATAACCAATACATAAATATATGGCAACTTTCTTGCGGGGGGGGGGGGTTCGAGGAAGGGTCTCACTCTAGGCCAGGCTGACCTGGAATTCACTATGTAGTCTCAGGCGGGCCTTGAACTCATAGCAAACCTCCTACCTCTGCTTCCCGAGTGCTGGAATTAGAGGCGTGCAC
This sequence comes from Jaculus jaculus, assembly GCF_020740685.1. Classification (NCBI taxonomy): domain Eukaryota; kingdom Metazoa; phylum Chordata; class Mammalia; order Rodentia; family Dipodidae; genus Jaculus; species Jaculus jaculus. The sequence goes on along the minus strand of NC_059113.1, from coordinate 6,163,264 downwards.
CACCACGCCTGGCCACTTATTCAAGGAAGGGCAAAAATAAAGTGAAAGTTACAAATTGTTTTGCCATGAAAGGTGTTAACAACAATATGTATCATCAGGTTCAGGTAATCTTCATGTTTGATTTTTGTTTGTTTTTCTCATTACAGTCCAGGCTGGCCTCTGACAATGATCCTCCTATCTCAGCCTCCCAAGTGCTGGGACTAAAGACTCTAACCAGCTTCATATTTTATCTGAGAAACAGAACTCTGTATGATTGCATAGTAAACACCCTAGGGAGATCTTGGTCCCATGGGAAGGAAAAACTTTTTATTTTTTGAGACAGGGTCTCTAGTGCATGGTGATCCTCCTGTCGCAGCCTCCCAAGTGCTGGGACTACAGGCGTGAGTCACCATGTCTGGCTCAAAGAAACTTTTTTTTGTGCCAGGTTTTCAATCTAGCCCAAACTGACCAGGCTGGCCTTGAACTCACAGTGATCCTTCTACCTCAACCCTGTAAGTGCTGGGATTATAGGTGTGAGCCACCATGTCTGGCACTAGGAAATTCTTTCTTTTGGCTTCCATACTCGATGTATTCTAGGAAATTCTTTTTAAAAGCTGCATGAGTGGCTGGTTCAGTGGCCGAGTGCCTGCCTATCATGTCTGAGGCCCTGGGTTTGAGCCCCAGCACTTACAAACAAAAACACTATACGATCTCATCTGTTACCCAACACCGTCCTCAGCACGAGGGGTGCGTCGTGGGCGTCTGCGGGAGGAAGCACTGCCACCAGCATTAGTGGTTTCTCTCAGCAGCCTGACAGGAGAAAGAACTCTGTTTAAAACCCTTCCAAAAGCAGACTGTCAGGTCAGAAACAGCCAAATGCTTGCAGGGCCCTTAAGTTTCACCACTGATTCTAGAAAAGCCAAAGAATGAAATAATTCTAAAATGTACAAAACAGCCATTCTCAAGGCATCAGGACTTCTGGCATGATCCACAGGCTTCAGGGAGGGGACAGCGGCACAGGTGCGGCCGAATCAGGTGTCCAGCGCACACGGTAAACACCACTCAACAAAGGCCTCGGTCCCCTGGCGCGGCGCGGCGTGGTGGCCAGCTGGAAGTCACTGGACTCTGGCAGCCAGGCGTGCCCGTGAGCCTCTCACGTACGGGGCTGAGAGGCCAGGTCTGGGGAGGTGAGCGCCAGCAGCCGCTTACTCAGCAGGGCATTGTGTCGCTTCAGATACAGGATGATGTCTCCTTGCTTTTCTACAACTTCCTCCAGGCTTGAGATCGTCCTGCGAAGACCAAGCTGTGAGCAGCTTACACACACCGACTCTCCACTCTCACCGTGACCGAGTCCTCACCAGTGTCCACCCCTTCTGGCTGTTATGAGTAGGGCAGTATTCCAAAGTGACATTCTTTTCTAAATGTTTTATATTTATTTATTTGACAGAGAAAGAGGGAGAAAAAGAGAGAGAGAATGGGTGCGCCAGGGCTACCAGCCACTGTAAACGAACTCCAGACACATGTGCCCCCTTGTGCATCTGGCTAACATGGGTGCTGGGGAATCGAACCTGGATCCTTTGGGTTGCTGGCAAACACCTTAACCACTAAGCCATCCCTCCACTGGTTATTATCTATAATTATGGAAATTGCCAATAAAAAAATTAAAAAAATATTGCAAGAGGCTGGGCATGGTAGCTTGAGGCTACAAAGTGGATTTCAGGTTAGCCTGGCCTACAGTGGATAAGATTCAGTATCAAAAAAAATAAATAAATGAAAAGCTGGGAGTGGTGGCTCACTCCCAGCACTTGGGGAGGCAGGCATAGAAGGATTACTGGCAGTTCAAGGCCAGCCTGAGACTTCATAGTGAATTTCAGGTCAGCCTAGGTTAGAGCAAGACCTTACTGCAAAAAAAAAAAAAAAGCCTATAAAAGAGTTATAAAGTAAAGAGAAAGGTACATGGGAAACAGAGGTAGGAGGATCGCCATGATTTTGAGGCCACCCTGAGACTACATAGTGAATTCCAGGTCAGCCTGGGCCAGAGTGAGACCCTACCTCCGGAAAAAAAAAAAAAAGTGCAGGGTCAGAGAGATGGCTTAGTGATTAAGGTGCTTGCCTGCAAAGCCAAAAGGACCCAGGTTCCATTTCCCAGGACCCACATAAGCCAGATGTACAGGGTAGTACATTTGTCTGGAGTCCATTTCCAGTGGGCAGAGGTCTTAGTGTGCCTATTCTCTATCTTTCTTTCTGCCTCTTTCTATTAAAGTATTTGTTAAAAATTCTTTTTGAGACTATCATGTAGTACAGCCCAGACTGGCTTTTAATTTGGGATACTGCCTTAGCCCCTAAATTTTATGTTTTACCATGACAGAGAAAGAGGGAGAAAAAGAGAGAGAGATGCCCTGTTCTGTTTTGATTTTATTTTTATTTATTTATTTGAGACAGAGAGAGGGGGGAGACAGAGAGTGAGAATGGGCATGCCAGGGCCTCTAACCACTGCAAACATATATAATACATACATGAACATTTACCAATACATAAACAAAATACACATAAACAAGGTTTCCAACTATAATAATTCTTAACCTGTATGCTACTCATGATATCTTAAACTGACCTGACCAAGGTATGGAGACTGGTACAAGGTTATCAAAAAGTAGTCCCACTGCAAACAAACTCCAAATGCATGAGCCACCATGTGCACCTGGCTTACGTGGGAACTGGAGACTCAAACCAGGGTCCTTAGGCTTCACAGGCATGCGCCTTAACTGCTGAGCCATCTCTCCAGCCCCCCCACTCTGTTTTGATTCTGTTTGGTGACAGCAGAGATTGAACTCCAGAAGCTCCTGAATATAGCCTCTGGCTGCATTTCCATTCTTCAGAAAAAGTGTTTAAAATGTATATATGTATTTTTAAATTCATTTATTAGAGACAGAAAGAGAAGAAAGAATGGGAGGGCCAGGGCCTCTAGCCACCGCAAATGAACTCCAGATGCATGCTCGTCCCTGTGAATCTAGCTGATGTGGGTCCTGGGGAATAGAACCTGGATCTTTGGCTTTGCAAGCATGCGCTTTAACCATTAAGCCATCTCTCCAGCCCTAAAGATATTTTATATTTGGGGATAAAGTGTCCAGACTAGCCTTGAACTTGGCATCCTCCTGCCTCAGCCTCCTTGGCTGGCCTTCAGTTCACAAAGACCCTCCCTCTGCCCTCCAAGTGCTGGGGTTAAAGGTGTGCACCTCCCCCACCCCACCTAGGAAGAGAAACTTTCGAATTTTCTTTCTGATGGTGTATTCCCCACTTGACCCTCACCTTACCTGAATCCAGTCTCAGAGGTTATCTTGCTGGGGTAAGTGTAGATTTTTTCTTCTTCAAGTACATCCGGCTGTGGTTTGGCTTTGTTAAATTTTCTAATTTTCACTAAAATAATAAAACGATTTGTAATCAGATTAAGTAATTCTGAAAAAAATCCAATTTTCATTTACTCAAGTTATATTACCTGGCTATTCTTTTCAAATAGATAATATAAAAACTTGCTTCATAAAGCAAACAAGATTGAGGGGGGACGGATACTATGGAGAGTGGAGTTTCAAAAGAGAAAGTGGGGGGAAGGAAGGAATTACCATGGGATGTTGTTTTCAATTACGGAAGTTGTCAATAAAAATAAATAAATAAAATAAAATGAACAAATAAATGCACTTAACACAGAGGGTAGAGATGATCATTAGAACTGATACTCATGGACTAGAGAGATGGCTTAGAGGTTAAGGCGCTTGCCTACAAAGCCCAAGGATCCAAATTCGATTCTGCAGGACCCACACAAACCAGATACACAAAGTGGTGCATGCGTCTGGGGTTCATTTGCAGTAGCTGAAGGCTCTGGAATGCCAATTCTCTCTCAAATAAATATAAATAAATTTAAAAGTTTAATAAAAAGAATGGGGGGACAGGGGACTGGAGAGATGGCTTAGCATTTAAGGCACTTGCCCACATAAGCCAGATGCACAAGGTGGCACATGTGTCTGGAGTTCATTTGCAATGTTTGAAAGCCCTGGCATGCCCATTTTCTCTCTCATAAATAAAGAAAAAAATTTGCTGTCATAACATGACTGACCGCTCAGTGCCACCCGGTTAGCTGCTATTTACAGAGAAATTTTACATAACCTGTTAATATGGGTGAGATGAAATCTAGATTTCTCTAGGGTGTAAAATTTTTCTTTTAAAGAGTCCTTGCAATCTAGCTTTACACTTTAAGTCTCTAAAACCTACTTAATTTTACCACCAAACATTTTCAGAGACAGACACACCAACCTTCAGGTAATTCTAAACTCAGAAATTAAGACTTCTGGGTGGGCATGGTTGTGCACGCCTTTAATCCCAGCATTCAGGAGGCAGAGGTAGGAGGACTGCCATGAATTCAAGGTCACCCTCAGACTGCATACTGAATTCCTGGTCAGCCTGGGCTAGAGTGACACCCTACCTTGAAAAACCAAAACCAAAAAGAAAGAAAGAAAGAAAGAAAGAAAGAACGAGATTATGGACGCAGAACTACAAGTAACCTACCTATTTTTTAGTTTTTCAAGGTAGGGTCTCGCTCTAGCTCAGGCTGATCTAGGATTCACTATGAGTCTTAGGGTGGCCTAGAATTCATGGTGATCCTCCTACTTTTGCCTCCTGAGTGCTAGGATTAAAGGCGTGCGCCACCATGCCCAGCCTTAACTTTTTTTTTTTTTAACTTATTTATTTGGGAGAGAAAGGAAGAGAGAAAAAGAGACAGAGAGAAAGAGAATGGGCACACCAGGGCCTTCAGACATTGCAAACAAACTCTAGACGCTAGCTGGGCGTGGTGGCGCACGCCTTTAATCCCAGTACTCAGGAGGCAGAGGTAGAAGGATCGCCATTAGTGCAAGGCCACCCTGAGACTACATAGTGAATTCCAGCTCAGCCTGGGCTACAGCAAGACCCTACCTTGAAGAACCAGAAAAAATTAAAAAAAAAAAAAAAAAAAAAAAAACACAAAACGAACTCTAGATGCCCCCCCCCTTATGCATTTGGCTTAAATGGGTCCTGGGGAATTGAACCGGAGTCCTTAGGATTTGCAGGCAAATGCCTTAACCGCTAAGCCATTTATTTCCCCAGCCCTTTTTTTGCTTCTTAAAGTTAGGTCTTTTTATCTTTTTATGGACTGCAGAGATGGATCAGTGGTTAAAATGCTTGCCTACAAACCTGACAGCCCAGATTCGATTCTCTAGTACCCAGGCTGGAGAGATAGCTTAGCCGTTAAAGCATTTGCTGGAAAGCCAAAGGACACTGGTTCGATTCCCCAGGACCCACGCAAGCCAGATGTACAAAGTGGCATATTCATCTAGAGTTTGTTTGCAGTGGCTGGAGGTCCTGGCACTCTCATTCTCTCTACTTGCAAATAAATAAAATAGTTCTGAAGTAAGAGGATCACCATGAGTTTCTGGCCATCCTGAGTCAAGCTGACCTGGGCCAACTCAAGAGTTAGTTCCATAGTTCCAAATCAACTCGGGTCAGAGTGAGACCCTGTCTAGAAAAAAGACCAAAAGAAAAACAAATGTACTTCAATAAAAACTTATGGATGGAGCTAGAGAGATGGCTTTTTTTTTTTTTTTTTTTTTTTTTTTTTTTAGAAAGAAAGCAGCAGAGAGAGAGGGAGAGAATGGGCACACCTGGGCCTCCTGCCACTGAAAACGAACTCCAGATGCCCCATCGTGCAGCTGGCTTGTGTGGGTCCTAGGAAATCGAACCAGGGTCCTTTGGCTTTGCAGGCAAATGCCTTAACTATTAAGCCATCTCTCCTGATGGTTTACTGATTAAGGCGGAGCTGGAATTAAAAAGCATTAGTCACCACTTCCAGCCCTAATCCTAGTACTTAGGAGACAAAAAACAAAACAAAAAAGATGGACAAACAGCAACAGCTGGGCATAGAAGCACACACCTTCAGTCCCAGAAGCAGAGGTAGGAAGATGGCTGTGAGTTTGAGGCCAGCCTGGAACTATAGCCAGTTCCAAGAAAGGCTGGGCTACAGTGAAAAAACAAAGTGAAACCTAGGGATGGCACAAACTTAGAAAACCAACTCCCTACTCCGTAGCGTGGTTGCCTCTTCCTGTGGCCTCAGATAAGTCTGGATGTGGTCAGCAATGAAAGCCACTCTCAGCTAAACAGAAAGGTCCTCAACACGTTCTCAGGCAAACAGAAAAGCTTCCCTTTTGCTAAAACAATAGGCCATGCTTCAAACTGAGGCGAAAGGAGATGGCGAGCTATGTCGCACTCTCTCTCACCTGCATAAAGGAGCAGACAGGCCAGGGAACAGACCAGTTCCAGGGCCAGGATGAGCAACATGAACTCCAGGTACAGCCTGCTGGGCTCAGGAAAGGAGTGCTGCACGCACAGGAGGAGGAGAAGCAGTGTGTTGCCTGTGGAACAAGACATGGCAGGGAATGAGAAATACTTGCTTGGTCTTCGGTCAATATAAACTGGTTTTTGTATAGTTTCGTAAAGCTTCTGGAGCTTCCTAAGTGACAGAACTGTCTGGTTGTCTGACAACCCCCCCACCACACACACATATCTGTCTGTCTGTCTATCTACCTATCTCAGGTAGGGTCTCATCTAGCCCAGGCTCACCGGGCACTCACTGTAGCCCCAGGCTGGTCTCCAATTTACAGCAATCCTATCTCAGATGGAATTAAAGGTGTGTAACACCAAGCATGGTTTGTGTTGTGTTTTTTGTTTTGTTTTGTTTTTTTGATTTTTCAAGGTAGGGTTTCACTCTAGCTCAGGCTGACCTGGAATTTACTATGTAATCTCAGGGAGGCCTTGAATTCAGGGCAATCCTCCTACCTCTGCCTCCCAAATGCTGGGATTAAAGGTGTGCACCACCACACCCGGCATTGTGTTGTGTTTTTAAAATTTGATTTATTTATTTGCACATCAAGAGACAGAGAGGGAGGGGGAATGGCCTCTAGCTACATGGGTTACTGGAGATGGACTCAGGTCACTAGGCTTTGCAGGCAAGCTCTTTAACAATGGGCTTTCTCTTTAGCCCCATGCTTTCTCTTTTTTTTTTTCTTTTTCTTTCTTTTTTTTCTTTTTCGGAGGCAGTGTCTCTCTCTAGTCCTGCCATGTTGGCCTAGAACTCACAGCAATCCTACCACCTCCGCCTCAGTTGAGGAAACTGGCTTCAGAATTGTGTTGTCATTAATAGCAAGCCCAAAAGGCCACACCTGAGTTTATGTTAATAGTACGACTTAGGCTGGGCTCCATACAGGCTACTCTGAGGATGGGGCAATCACTAAAAAGGCCTTGAGATTAGGAGTTAGAACTTTCTGCCCTACCCACCAAACCTGGGGAAGAGCAGAAGGCTGAAGTTTAAATTCTATTCAAACATTTTTGTTTGTTTTTCAAGGTAGGGTCTCACTCTAGCCCAGGCTGACCTGCAATTTACTATATAGTCTCAAGCTGGTCTCAAACTCACAGCAATCCTACCTCAGTCTCTTGAGTGCTGGGATTAAAGGCATGTGCCACCATTCCCCATCTAAAAACATGTTTTTATTTGGGCTAGATAGATGGCTCAGTGGTTAAGGGTGCTTGCTTATAAAGCCTAATGGCCCAAATTCCATTCCCCAGTACCCACATAAAACCAGATGCACAAAGTGGCACAGGCATCTGGAGTTCATCTGCAATTGCACCCAGGAACACTTTCTCAAATAAATAGTTTAAAAAAAATTATTTATTGGACCAGGCATGGTGGTACACTTGGGAAGCAGAGGTAGGAGGACTGCCATGAGTTCAAGGCCACTCTGAAACTACATAGTGAGTTCCAGGTTAGCCTGAGCTAGAGTGAGACCCTACCTCGAAAAACAAAATGAACCAAAAAAGAAAAAACTATTTATATATTTGCACATGAGAGTGTGTGTGTGTGTGTGTGTGTATGCCTGAATGCCAGAGCCTCTTGCCACTGCAAAGGAACACCAGATATCTACACCACATTTTTGGGTGACATGGGAATTGAACCTGGGCCAGTAGGCTCTACAAGCAAGCACCTTTAACTGCTGAGCCATAATCGCAGTCCCTCTGTACAAACTCCTGAGGGTGGGGGTGTGATTCAGTTGGTAGAGTGCTTGGCTAGCATGCATTCAGCCCTGCATTTGACCAAGCCTACGATCAAACAAACAAACAAACAAAAAAAGCTGGGCATGGTGGCTCACACCTTTAATCCCAGCACTCAGGAGGCAGAGGTACCAGGAATGCCGTGAGTTCAAGGCCACCCTGAAACTACATAGTGAGTTCCTGGTCAGCCTGGGCTACTGTGAAACCCTGCCTCAAAAAAACAAAAAACGGCTGGAGAGATGGCTTAGCAGTTAAGTGCTTGCCTGTGAAGCCAAAGGACCCCAGTTCAAGGCTCGATTCCCCAAGACCCACGTTAGCCAGATGCACAAGGGGGTACACGCGTCTGGAGTTCGTTTGCAGTGGCTAGAGACCCTGGCATGCTCATTCTCTCTCTATCTGCCTCTTCCTCTCTCTGTCACTCTCAAATAAATAAATTTAAATTAAATTTTAAAAAAAGATGACCTGAGTTTGATTCCCCAGCCAGTACCCACAATAAAGCCAGCTGCAAAAAGTGGTGCCTGGAAGCCCAGGCATGCCCATTCTCTTAAAAAAAAAAAAAATACTAGTTCTGAATTCAAAAACAAAACTGAATCTCTAGGGTACCACTAAGAGACTGTGTAACTGATCATTTACCACAGGTAGCTCAGCTCAGCAGTGGCCATGCTTCTACCCTTGTGTGATGGCGACATCTGCTGGTCACCCTGAGGCTGCACACCCACACGTGGATGAACCAGGTGGTTTGAATAAACAGGATGGATGCCCAGGCTTCCTCAATAGAAGCAGGAGAGCTCAGAGGGCCCAAGGTCAAATCAAGACTGCCCTTTATAGCCGGGCATGGTGGCGCACGCCTTTAATCCCAGCACTTGGGAGGCAGAGGTAGGAGGATTGCTGTGAGTTCAAAGCCATCCTGAGACTACAGAGTTAATTCCAGGTCAGCCTGGACCAGAGTGAGACCCTACCTCGCAAAACCAAAAAAAAAAAAAAAAAAAAAGATTGCCCTTTAAGATAAATAATACACTAGGGCTGGAGAGATGGCTTAACAGTTTAAAAAAAAAAAAAAATTGCCTGCAAAGCCAAAGAACCTCGGTTCGATTTCCCAGGACCCACATAAACCAGATGCACCTGGAGTTCGTTTATAGTAGCTGGATGCCCTGGTGTGCTCATTCTCATTCTCTTTCTGTCTCTGTCTCTCTCTCTCTGCTTCTTTCTCTCTCAAATAAATATAAATAAAATATATTTTTAAAAATACACTAACAAGTGTGGGGGGGAATTAACATGGGATTTTTTTATAATCATGGAAAATGCTAATAAATTTTTTTTAAAAATACACTAACAAGCCAGGCATGGGGTACAAACCTTTAATCCCAGACCTAGGGAGGCAGAGGTAGAACTGCTATGAGTTCAAGGCTACCCTGAGACTTCATGATGAATTCCACACCAGCCTGGGCTAGAGCAAGACTCTAACTCAAAAAAACAAAAAAAATAAAAACACTAACAGAATAAAAATAAAAATTTAAAATTATACTTTGTCGAGTTTTCTGGGGAAAGATGAATTTCTAATCTGGATTCAAAAACATGTACAGGGCTGGGAGGTGGCTAGTAGTTAGGTGCTGCTCACAAAGCCAGCCGGCCCAGGTTCGACTCCCCACGACCCACACAAAGCCAGATGCGCAAGGTGGCGCATGTGTCTGGAGGGCCTCTGCAGTGGCTAGAGGCCCTGGTGCACCCATTCTCTCTCTTTCTCAGTCTCCTTTCCCACAAATAAAGTATTTTTTAAAATAATAATAGAAATGTTTCAAAACTACATAAAGATCTATTCTGGACTCAGATTGACAAAGCTTTTGAAAAAGGTCAAAACTGGGCTGGAGAGATGGCTCAGCAGTTAAAGGAACTTGCTTGCAACGTCTGATGGGCCAAGTTTGATTTTCTTGTACCTTCATAAAGCCATAAGCACAGAGTGACGCATGCACCTGGAGTTCAACTGCAGTAGTGGCAGGAGGCCCTGGTATAACCATTCTCTCTCTCTCTCTCAAATAAATAAACAAAATACAAAAAAAAAAAGGTCAAAATTTGACAGGACATCAAAACTCCCTAATGAAAGTGAATTCCATAAAGCCTCTATCACGCCTGCAACAAGGAAGAAAAGCATGGGCTGCCACGTTCCAGGTTCTGGGTGGATTTTGTTAGTTTTGCTTCTTGTGGTAGGGTGTCGCTGCCCAGGCTGACCTGAAATTCACTATGTAGTCCCAGGCTAGCCTCAAACTCACCAAGTTCCTCCTACCTCTGCCTCCCAAATGCTGGGATTAAGGGTGTGCGCTATCATGCCTAGAACCTACTGTTTTGTTTTGTTTTGTTTTGTTTTGTTTTGTTTTGTTTTGTTTTGTTTTATGAGGTAGAGCCTCGCTCCAGCCCAGGCTGATCTGGAATTCACTGTATAGTCTCAGGGTAGCCTTGAACTCTGCGATCTTCCTACCTCTGCCTGCCAAGTGCTGCAACTAAAGATGTGCACCATCAAGCCCAGCTCAGCCACCTACTTTTTGCTCTGAGACAGAATCTCACTCACAGGCTACCCTCACACACACTCGGAGCTCAAGCAGGCCCTGAGCACCCTCCAGGTAGCTGAAATGACAGGCTGGTACCATCAGGCCTGGATTAGGACTGATGTGTCTTCAAGCTTTCCATTCTGGATAATGGATCTTTTGCTTTTTTTAAAGTAAGGTTTCACTCTAGCCTAGGCTGACTTACTCTATAGTTCCCAGCTAGCCTCAAACTCAGCAATTCTCCCACCTCTGCTTCCCAAGTGCTGGGATTAAAGGCCTGTGCCACCATGCTTGGCTTGGGTTTCATTCTTTTCGGTGTGTGTACATAGGAACTTCCTACTATTATCTACTGGGGCATGAAAATCACTGAGCTTCACTAAAAACAAAATCTGTTTTTTGTTTTATTACTTTTTAAATTTATTTGTATTTTTATTTATTTGAGAGCAAAAGAGAAAGAGGCAGAGAGACAGAGAGAATGGACACACCAGGGCCTCCAGCCACTGCAAACGAACTCCAGACGCGTACGCCACCTTGTGCAACTGGCTTACGTGGGTCCTGGGGAATCAAGCCTTGAACCAGGGTCCTTAGGCTTTACAAGCAAGCGCTTAACCGCTAAGCCATCTCTCCAGTCCCTCTATTTTTGTTTTAAAAAATTTTTTTTTTTTTTGAGACAGTCTCACCAAGCTGGCCTCAAACTTGCTATATAGCCGAGGCTGGCCTTGAACTATTGATCTGTTGGGCACTGCCAGGCATAGGCTGGAGCCTTCAGGAGAGGGGCCTGAGGAACCCACATTGATCACCTTGCCTCCATCTTCCAAATATTAATCCCTGTCTAATCCTCAGACATAGAAAACAAGTGTCAGGCTGGAGCGATGTCTTGGAGGTTAAGCCACTTGCCTGAGAAGCCTAAGCACCCAGGTTCTACTCTCTAGGCCCCACGTAAGCCAGAAGCACAAAGTGGTACATACATCTGGAATTCGTTTGCAATGGGTAGAGGCTCTGGCATTCCAATTCATTCTCGTTCCAAACCCCATGTATTAAAAATAAATAAATAAAAGCTGGGCGTGGTGGCACATGCCTTTAATCCCAGCACTTGGGAGGCAGAGGTAGGAGGACTGCCGTGAGTTCAAGGCCATCCTGAGACTCTATAGTGAATTCCAGGTCAGCCTGGGCTGGAGTAAGACCCTATCTCAAAAAACCAAAAAAATAAAAAATTTTTTAAAAAAATTTTAAAAAATTAAAAAAAAAATAAAAATAAGCCAGTCTGTTGGGCTTGCCTCAAAAAAACAAAAAGATAAAAATAAAACCAGCAATAGCATCTATCTATCTGCTGATACCAAAAAGATGAACAATTTCACAAAGAGACACACTGATACTGTCTACACTTACAGCAAACATAGATGTGGTGGCACATACCAATACAGGATTACCACAAGTCTGAGGGCAGCCTGTTCTCAAGTGAGACCCTGTCTCAAAATAAGCCACCACCACCACCACAAAAGGAAGGCTGACAGGAGAGCGATGGCCCAGCAGTTCAGGCCCTTCCTTGTGAAACCCCTAACAACCCAGGTTCGATTCCACAGGACACACGAGCCAGAGGCACAAGGTGGCACATGTGTCTGGAGTTCGTTTACAGTGGTTAGAAGCCCTGGTACACCCATTTTCTCTCAAAAACCTCAAAAAAAAATAAGTAAGTCGGGCATGGTGGCGCACGCCTTTAATTCCAGCACTTGGAAGGCAGAGGTAGGTGGATCACTATGAGTTCAAGGCCACCCTGAGACTACACAGTGAATTCCAGGTCAGCTAGAGCTAGAGTGAAATCCTACCTCAAAAAAACACAAAAACAAAAAAAAAAAAACAAAAAAAAACAGGCATGGTGGTGCATGTCTTTAATCCCAGCACTTGGGAGGCAGAGATAAGAAGATTGCTGTGAGTTCAAGCCCACCCTGAGACAACAGTGAATTCCAGGTCAGCCTGGGCTAGAGCAAGGCCCTACCTTGAAAAACAAACAAATGGGGAGGTAATATGATGGAGAATGGAATTTCAAAGGGGAAAGTGGTGGGGGAAGGGAGGGAATTACCATGGGATTTTTTTATAATCATGGAAAATGCTAATAAAAATTTTTTTTAATTAAAAAAAAAAGAAAAGCAAACAAACAAACAAAATTCTGGGGCTGGGCTAGTGGCCCAGCAGATAGCAGCACTTGCTTGCAAAGCATGCCAGCGCAGATTCAATTTCCCAGTACACACACAAGGCCAGACGCACAAAGTGGCACATGAGTCTACACTTCTTTTGCAGCAAGATGCCTTGCTGGGCTTGTACTCTCTATCAAGTAAAAACAGATAAAACCAGGGGGGGAAATGGCTTAGCATTTACCTGTGAAGCCTAAGGACCCAGGTTCGATTCCTCAGAACCCATGTAAGCCAGATGCACAAAGGGTGCATGTGTCTGGAGTTCATTTGCAGCGGCTAGAGGCCCTGGCACACCCATTCTCTCTTTCTCCCTGCCTCTTCCTCTGTCTCTCTCTCTCTAATAAATAAATAAGTAAAACATTAAAAAAAATACATAAAACCAAATTTCAGTGTCCTGGGCTGAAGGGATGGCTTAGTGGTTAAGGCATTTGCCTGAAAAGCCAAAAGACCCAGGTTCTATATTCCCCAGGACCCATGTCAGCCAGATGCACAAGTTGGCACATGCATCTGGAGTTCATTTGCAGTGGCTGGAGTCCCTGATGCGCCCATTCTCTCTCTTTCTCCCTCTTCCTCCCTGTCAAATAAATAAATAAAAATTAAAAATATTTTTAAACAATGTCCATGTCCTTTCTGCAGTCATTTTTAGCACTGGCGCCAGAGCTGAGGCCGGGGCTTACCAGTGGAGTGTGCCCCGAGGGCGAGTCTCCCCAGGCACCGCGTGGACCGGCAGATCTCGTGGTAGCCTCGGCTCCGGGCGCAGCTGTGGTGATAGTGGATGTAACGCTCGAGCAGCAAGTGCAGGATCCACAGGGCCACCTTCCCCAGGATTATGGCCGTCTGAACTTTCAGTGGTCTGGTGTAGTTTCCTGGACACCTGTCCTCGTTTGGGTCCGGGTAAGAGCAGAGCACACCTGCTAAGAGCGCTACGGTAGCGAACACCACCTGGCAGGAGGGAAAGGGCGCTGCAAACGAACTCCAGACACGTGTGCCATCTTGTGCATCTGGCTTACAAAGGTCCTGGGGAATCGACCCTGGGTCCTTTGGCTTTGCAGGCAAGCACCTTGACTGCTACGCCATCTCTCCAGCCCCATTTTACAAACTTTTAGAAACATTACAAAGATTCGCAGAGAACCTAGGCACCTGTTTGTTTGTTTTGGTTTTTGGTTTTTCAAGGTAGGGACTCAGTGTAGCCCAAGCTGACCTGGAATTCACTATGGAGTCTCAGGGTGGCCACGAACTCACAGCGATCCTCCTACCTCTGCCTGCCGAGTGCAGGGATTAAAGGCGTGCGCCACCACGCCCGGCCCAGGCACATGCTTGCAATTACAGCACTCAGGAGGCTGAGTAGAAAAATGGAAGGAGTCCAAGGCCAGCCTGGGCTATTGAGTCCATTTCAATCCAATAAAACAAACAACGTAGAAAATTTGGAAAAGTGACAAGAATCACAAGAGAAGAAACTTGGGGTCAGGGAAATGTCTCAGTAGACAAAGCACTTGGCACTCAAACAGGAGGCCAGTGCATGATGGAGGAAGAGACAAGGCATCCTGGGAGGAAGCTGGCTGGCAAGACCAGGCCCACCAGTCAGCACTGGGCTCAAGTAAGAAGTCATCCAGGAAGACGCCTGACGCCAACTTCTCAACACATGTGCTGCCCACCCACATATATACAAATATGCGTCTACATATACAGTAAGAAAAGGGTACATGCGCATGGTAACACACGCCATTAATCCCAGCACTCAGGAGGTAGAGGTAGGAGGATCGTCATGAGTTCGAGGCCACCCTGAGATTTCATAGTGAGTTCCAGGTCAGCCTGAGCTAAAGTGAGACCCAACCTCGAAAAATAATAATAAAATAAAATTATGAAAAACAAATATTAATAAATAAATTAAAACTTTACTTCTAAGCTGGCACGGTGGCGCACACCTCTAATCCCAGCACTCAAGGTGCAGAGGTTAGAAGAATCACTGTGAGTTACAGGCCAGACTGGGACTAAGGAGTGAATTCCAGGTCAGCCTACACTAGAGTGAGACCCTACCTTTAAAAAAAAGAAAAAAGGGCCGGGCGTGGTGGCACATGCCTTTAATCCCAGCACTTGGGAGGCAGAGGTAGGAGGATCGCCGTGAGTTCGAGGCCACCCTGAGACTACATAGTGAATTCCAGGTCAGCCTGGGCTAGAGTGAGATCCTACCTCAAAAAACCAAAAAAATAAAATTAAATTAGAAGTTTACTTCTTTTTTTTGAGACAGGTCAAATGCAGCCCAGCTCTGCTCAAACTTGCTATGTAGCATGCCTGTACCACAGCATTAAGGGGACAGAAGTAAGAGGACTGTCGGGGTTCTCTGGTCACCAGTACAACCAAGACACTGAGCCCCAGGTGCAGAGTGACAGACGAAGACACCGCTGCTGTCTTCTGGCTGCTGCACCCAGGCACGTAAGTGCCTGCACTTGTATATACAAGCATATACCACGCACACACCACAATACACACACACACAC
The DNA here is from genome assembly GCF_020740685.1 of Jaculus jaculus. Taxonomy (NCBI): domain Eukaryota; kingdom Metazoa; phylum Chordata; class Mammalia; order Rodentia; family Dipodidae; genus Jaculus; species Jaculus jaculus. The sequence continues at coordinate 6,147,925 of NC_059113.1, read as the reverse complement.
ACACACACATTCAAGAGAAGACCAAATATCCAATCAAAGTGACAAAAACTTAAGTGATGGGCTGAAGATGGCTTAGCAGTTAAGGCGCTTGCTTGTGAAGCCAAAGGACACAGGTTCGACTCCCCAGAACCCATGCATGCCAGATGCACAAGGTGGCACATACATCTGGAGTTTGTTTGCAGTGGCTACAGGCCCTGGCATGGCCATATTTTCTCTCTCAAATAAATAAGTAAATACATCTTAAAACATTTTATTTATTTGATAATGAAAATTGCCAATGTATGTGTCCGTACATAGGAAAATATCTGAAAACATGACACACATTTACCCTCCCAGCACTGGGAGACTGAAGTAAGAGGATCTCTGTGAGTTCAAGGGCAGCCTGGAGCTGCAGAGTGAGTTCCAGGTCAGAGTGAGACTCTGCCTTGGAAAAAATAAAAAGAATAAACCACACCTTTTTGTATTGATTTGGACATAGTAATATTGTGGTTTGATTCAGGTGTCCCCCATAAATTTAGGTGTTTTGAATGCTAGGTTCTCAGCTGATAAAGATTTGGGAATTAACGCCTCCTGGAGGCAGTATATTGTTGGGGGCAGGCTATGAGTGTTATAACCAGTTTCCCCTCGCCAGTGTTTGGCACGCTCTCCTGTTGCTATGGTCCACTTTATGTTGGCCAGGAGGTGTTGTCCACCCTCTGCTCATGCCATCATTTTCCCTGACATTGTGGAGCTTCCCCTCAAGCTGAAAGCCAAAATAAACCTCTTTTGTCCCAGAGCTGCTCTTGGTTGGGTGATTTCTACTAGCAATGTGAACCTGACTGCAACAAATAACAACAGAAATAAGCCAGGCATGGTGGCACATGCCTTTAATCCCAACACTTGGGAGGCAGAGGGAGATGGATTTCTGTGAGTTTGAGGCCACCCTGAGACTACATAGTGAGTTCCAGGTCAGCCTGAGCTACAGTGAGACCCTACCTCCAAAAACCAAAATAATAATAATAATAATAATAATAATAATAATAATAATAATAATAATACAAGTCAGAGAGATGGCTTAGCAGTTAAGGCACTTGCCTGCAAAGCCTAGAGACCCAGGATTTCCCAGTACCCATGTAAAGCCATAAGCAAAGGTGGTGAATGTGTCTGGAGTCTGTTTGCATGGCTAGAGGCTCTGGCAAGCTCATTCTCTATCTCTTTATCTCTCAAATAAAATATTTAATAATAATATGAGGAAAGTCCTTTGCAAGCATGCTAATCTCTGTATAAATTTAGCAAAAGGCACTATAGGAGATGTGAAGAAAAACTAAAGCCGGGCATGGTGGCGCACACCTTTAATCCCAGCACTGGGGAGGCAGAGGTAGGAGGATCACCATGAATTGAAGGCCACCCTGAGACTACAGAGTGGATAGATAGTGAATTCCAGGTCAGCCTGGGCTAGAGTGAGACGTTACCTCGAAAGAAAAAAGAAAAAAGAAAAAAAAACAACGTAAAGCAAGCATGGAGCAGCAGGTGTTATCTTCACAGTACAAACCCAATTCTTCTTCTGCCGCTCTTTCTAGTGCTGTGATCAGACATGTGCCAGCATGTCTGGCCAACTTCTCTCTTTTGTTTTCTCTTTTTTTTTTTGGTTTTTTTGAGGTAGGGTTTAATTCTAGCCCAGGCTGACCTGGAATTCGCTATGTAGTCACAGGGTGGCCTCGAACTCACAGTGATCCTCCTACCTCTGCCTCCCAAGTGCTGGGATTAAAGGCGTGTGCCACCACACCCGGACTGGTCAAACTTCTTAACAGCTCCGTAGTGTTGCTGGACATGGAGGGCCATGCAAACCCCCGCTGGCAGATGGCCTGCTGCCTCTTAACAGGACAGGCTACTAAGAACACGTCCTTCCACATGTGCAAATATACCGACAGCACGGTGTGTGGGTGGAGGCGTGAGCACAGGTGTGTGGACAACTTGAAACCTGACAGACACAGCCCAAGTGCCCACTGATGAGCTTGTGAGCTCTCAGGGACGTCCCCTCCTCCGGCCAACTCACATGTACCAACAACAGGAGGTTCGCCATGACTGCTGTCGGCAGAGGGTGGAATGTGGGTCTGAAGTAAGCCTGCAGAGCGTGCTGGGGGAGAAGCTGGGCGTCCAGCAGCGGGTCGTCGTCGACACTCTGGAGCAGGTCCACAGAACCCTGCAGCACAAAACGACGATGTTAGAGCCACTGCTTTCTGTGTCGCGTTTCTAAGACATATCTACAAATTATAAAGCTTTTTTTTTCTTCTTTAAATATTGTTTTCATTTATTTATTAGAGAGAGAGAATAGGAGTGCCAGTGCCTCTAGTCACTGGAAACGAACTCCAGATGCATGAGCCACCGTGTGCATCTGGCTTATGTGGACACTGGGGAATCGAACCTGGGTCCTTAGGCTTCGTAGGAAGTGGCTGAACTGACAAGCCCTATCTCCAGCGACCCCCCCCTTTTTTTTTAATATGTAGCCCAGGCTGACCTCACATTCCTGATCCTCCTGCCTCCACCTCTTCCTACTAGCATGTGCCACCACAACAGTTTTTTTTTTTTAATGTTTTTATTTATTTATTAGAGAGAAAAAGTGGCAGATAAAAAGAAAATGGGTGTCCCAGGGCCTCCAGCAGCTGCAAACAAACTCCAGACACATGCATCACCTTGTGTATCTTGCTGACAGGGGTCCTGGAGAACGAAACCTGGGTCCTTTGGCCTTGCAGGCAAATGCTTTAACCACTATACCATCTCTCCAGCCCTTTTGTTTTGTTTTTGAGGTAAAGTCTCACTCTAGCCTAAGCTGACCTGGAATTCACTATGTAGCCTCAGGATGGCCTCCAACTCCCAGTGATCCCTCCTACCTCTGCCTCCCAAGTGCTGGGATTAAAGGCATGTGCCTCCACACCAGGCTCCTGTTTTTCTTTGGAGCAAGGTCTCACTCTAGGGCACCAGGCCAGAATTGCTCTGCAGTCCAGCCCAGCCTCAAGTTCATGGGGTGCCCCTACCTCATTCTTCCCAGTGCCGGGATTGTGGAGTGATGAGATTGTGGACAGTGTGCACACCACACCTCTTACAAAGCTTTAATGCATTGCTTTCTTTTGAGACAGTGTCTCACTTTGTGGTCCAGACTGGCCTCAAATTTGTGGCAATCTTCCTGCCTCAGCCTTCTGAGTGCTAGGATTACAGCCATGGGTCACCATGCCCAATGCTTTAAAATTATTGCACACACTGTGTATGGTGGCACAAGCCTGTGATCCCAGCACTAAGGAGATCCAGACAGAACAATCGAGAGTTCAAGGCCAGCCTGGGTTATATAAAACATGACCCTGTCTCAAAAAAAACTATATGTTCAGACCATTTATGGTGGTGCAAGCCTGTAACCCCAGAACTCAGGAGTCAGAGGGTGGAAGACTGCTACAAGTTTCAGACTGGTTAGTAGTACAACAGTAAGATCTTCTCTCAACAAACCGAAAGTCAATGAACAACGAATGAATGGAAGAAAAAGTTTTCATTTGGAAGCTAGGGATAAGGACATTAAAAATATATACAAAACCGGGCATGGTGGCACACACCTTTAATCCTAGCACTCGGGAGGCAGAGGTAGGAGGATCTCTGAGAGTTCAAAACCACTCTGAGACGACATACTGAATTCCAGGTCAGCCTGAGCTAGAGTGAGACCCTACCTAAGAAAACAAAAAAATAAATAAAAATAAACGCGGCAAGCCAGGCCAAATGAGCCAACAGGTGCAACAGTGACACATCTGTGATGGTAGAAACCAACTGCCCTCCAACTGGACTGGAGGCCCGCTCCATGGGAGGGAATACATCCCTGATACTGAAAACTTAAAACAGGGGTAGTCATGAGCCCTAGGGTGTAATGTCTGCTGCTGTCTGGCCAAATGTATATACTATGCTTATCTAACTGCCCAGTAAGCACTTCTTAATGTCCATACCCTTATATTAATGCTACTCTCACTTTTGGTAGAGAATCTTCTCTTTTCCGATGGCAGTGACCTTGGGATGACTCAGAAGGCATCATGGTGCTGGAAAGAAGTGACTGGAATGCTCAGTACTGTAATATCTCTATCACACCTTCCAAGGCTCAGGGTCTAATGCGGAAGAGGTAGCAGAAAAAATGTAAGAGCCAAAGGAAGGGTAGGACTCCTTACAATGTGCTCCCCCCAGATACAAAATGGCCTGGATATCCATGACCTCACAGTGCCTGACACTACGTACAAAAGACCATCATAAGAGGAGGAAAAGATCATGACATCAAAATAAAAGAGATTGATTGAGAGGGGGAGGGACCTTCTTCCCTTTCTCCCTCCCTTCCTTCCCTCTTCCTTCCTCCCACTCTCTCTTACTTTCTTTTTTTCTTTTCTTTTCTTTTCTTTTTTTTTTTTTTTTTTGCCATACAAAACTTTATTTGGGGCTTGTGAAATGGCTTAGCAGTTAAAGCATTTGCCTGTGAAGCCTAAAGACCCCGGTTTGATTCCCCAGGACCCAGGTAAGCCAGATGCACAAGGGGACACATGCATCTGGAGTTCATTTACAGTGGCTAGAGGCCCCGGCAAACCCATTCTCTCTTTCTCTCTCCTTCTTCCTCTCAAATAAATCAAGAAATTTAAAAATATTTTTTAAAAAAACTTTATTTTGTCCAAGGCTTGAGAGGGGCTCCAGGTTAAGGATGAGTAATGCAGAAGAGAGAAGCCTCTGGAATGCTGTAGTGTGTCAGGGGGAGCTCTTGGAAGAGATACTCGCCCAGAGATGGCTGAGGGCTCTGCAGTCTGTGCAGACAGGTCATGGGACTGTCCATCTTGAGCTTTCCCACCATCCAAGAAGTGACTCTCAGGAGGTCACGGAGATGGGGTCTGTGCGGGCAGAACCAGCACGTGACGATCCACAAGGGTCTGGTTCAGATTCTTCTCCAGGACCAGGGCAGCCTCCGCGGCCCCCGGAAACCCCCATCTTGGGCAGGCTTCTGCACATCCTGGAAGAGTTCCTGGCTGCCACACTGGTTTTGTGTCTTATGCAGATGCTGGGCGCCCTCGAAATAGAAGCCCAGAGAGGGAGGCGTAGGAGGCCCACAGGTGCAAGTTGACCAAGCAGTTGACAGCAGCCTCCACCTCAGTGGAATAATTCTGATAAATCTGGGAAGTTGCAGTCATGACTGGTCAGCAATAATAAACTAATAGCAAAAAGACAATTCTGACTGGTCCTGGAAGACTGAGATGGTGAAGAGCTGGTTCATGGAGGTTGAGACTGGAGAGACTCGACAGTTGGAAGTTTAAAAAGGGAGGCAGGGACTGGAGAGATGACTGAGCAGTTAAGGTGCTTGCCTACAGACACTAAGGACCTGAGTTTGATTCCCAACTACCCATGTAAAGCCAGATACACAAAGTGGCACATGCGTCTGGAGTTTGTCTACAGTGGCTAGAGGCCCTGATGTACCCATTCTCATTCATTCTCTCTCTGCTTGCAAATAAAATAAAATGGTAAAAACAGCCGGGCATGATGGTGCACACCTTTAATCTCAGCACTCAGGAGGCAGAGATAGAAGGATCACTGTGAGTTCAAGGCCACCCTGAGAGACTACATAGTGAATTCCAAGTTAGCCTGGGCTACAGTGAGACCCTACCTCAAACCCTGCCCTGTAAAAAAAAAAAAATATATTAGAATCAATTGATTTTCTTTAAATGTCTATGGTGGGCTAGAGGGATGGCTTAGCAGTTAAAGCACTTGTCAACAAGGCCAAAGGAACCAGGTTCAATTCCCCAGGACCCACGTTAACCAGATACGCAAGGGGATGCACACGTCTGGAGTTCATTTGCAGTGGATGGAGGCCCTGACACATCCATTCTCTCCCTTTCTCTCTTTCTCTCAAATAAATAATATAAATATATTTTCAAAAAAGTAAATTTTTTTAGTCTTATTAGAAATTTACTGGGCTGGAAAGATGACTTGGTTAAAGCACTTACCTGCAAAAGCGTAAGGACTCAGTTCGATTCCCCAGTATTCACATAGGCCAGATACACAAGGTGGCACATGCATTTGGAGTTCGTTTGGCCACACTAGAGCCTCTAGCCACTGCATTCTCTCTCTCTCAAATAAATAAATACATGAATAAAGTGAACTGGGCATGGCGCACACCTCTAATTCCAGCACTTGGAAGGCAGAGGTAGAAGGATCACCATGAGTTCAAGGCCACCCTGAGACTACATGGTGAATTTCAGGTCAGCCTGAGTTACAGCAAGACCCTACCTAAAACAAAATGGGCACTACTTGCACAAGATTCTAAATTCTTTTTTTTTTTTTAATTTTTTATTTATTTATTTGAGAGTGGCAGACACAGAGAGAAGGACAGATAGAGGACAGAGAGAGAATGGGCGCGCCAGGGCTTCCAGCCTCTGCAAACGAACTCCAGATGCGTGCGCCCCCTTGTGCATCTGGCTAACGTGGGACCTGGGGAACCGAGCCTCGAACGGGGGTCCTTAGGCTTCACAGGCAAGTGTTTAATCGCTAAGCCATCTCTCCAGCCCAAGATTCTAAATTCTTGTGTTGGAACCTTGCCTTTCCCGATGCACTTTAGTAGTAAGATTACAGCAATATTTCTATAATAAATTAACTAAAAATAGCATTTTGAGGTGTCAACCTAGCATTTCTGTGACTTCCTGGAGAACCACTTCCATTGATATATAAGCGCAGGATCTTAGTATATGCCAATGGGCACAACTCATTCAATTCTGGGAACAAATGCAAGCTGTCTCCAAAACTGTCTTAATAAGCTTAAACAAATAGGGGATTCTTACAAGTATATTACCTTTCTGTACTGCCTCCACCATCCCTGGGACATCGGAAAAAATTTAGGGATTTTTTTGTTTTTCGAGGTAGGGTCTCGCTCTAGTGCAGGCTGACCTGGAATTCACTGTGTAGTCTCAGGACGGCCTTGAACTCACAGAGATTCTCCTACCTCAGCCTCCTAGGTGGTGGGATTAAAAGACGTGTGCCACTATGCCAGGCCGGGCGTCGCATTTTGTTGTTATTGTTTTGTTTTGGAAATCTACATTGGATCCATCTAAAATTTATTACTCTTGACGTTCCTACCCTGCCTATATTCAAAACAGCACATGACACCGTTTTGCCCCCACATGGGTTTTCCCGGTGATGGACGCGGCAGGCCGCCGCGGCGGGGACAGGGACCGGCGAGCAGGACCAAGCGGTCCGGCCAGGTGCATCTCGTCACGTGACGCCACGCACCGCGTTCCGGAACCAAAGACGCGCGCCGCACGTGGGCCGACGCCGGACCGGAACCCCGAGCCCGCCCGCCCGCCCGCGTCCCCTCCTGCCGCCGCCGCCGGGGCTCAGGCTGACTTCCCCAGCCCGCAGTCCCCACCCCGGGCGCCCCAGCACAGGAAGAACGAGACTCCCGGGGTCCCCGCCCGCCGCCTCACCGCACTCACGTCCTCCATCCTGCCGTCCGCCGCCATTTCCGGTCGCGGAGGCCTAAGCGCCCGCCACCCTGACCTCCGCTTGCGCCGGGGAACCGCGGGCCCCGGAAAGCCACCACCTTCGCGGACCTGCGCTCCCCGCCCCCCCTTCTGCGCCCGCCCCGCCCCGGGCGCCCATGGCCACGCCCCCGTGCGCTCATTGGTCGAGAGGCGAGAGGGGCGTGGCCCGCCCTGCGACTGCCACCTGTGGCGGAGTCCGCTGCGTGCCGCAGGTTGGAGGGCATTCCCAGCGCTGTCCTCTGACCTGCGCTTTGCGGAGGCCTGGGCGTTGAAGGATACGCTCATAGGCACACTGCACTATTTTCGTTTGACTTTAAAACATTTTTTGATTTTTGTTTTTTTTCGAGGTAAGGTAAGTTGTTGCCGGAGCCCAGGCTAACCTGGAATACACTATGTGGTCTCAGGCTGCCCTCGAACTCACAGTGAACCTCCTACCTCTGCTTCCCGATTGCTGGAATTAAAGGCATGAGCCTACCCGCCTGGCTATATATATATAATGTGAGAAAGAGGGACAGAGAGAATGGTCATGCCAGGGCCTCTAACCACTGCAAACGAACCCAGATGCATGTGTCGCCATGTGCATCTGGCTTACATGCCCTCTGGGGAATTGAACCTGGCTCCTTAGGCTTCACAGTTAAAGGTCTTAACTGCTAAGCCATCTCTCCAGCCCATCAAATATTTTCTTTTTAAGAAACTGGGTGTGGTGGTACAAATTTATAATCCCAGCACTCAGGACGCTGAAGTAGGAGGAATGAGTTCAAGGCCAGCCTGAGATTAATTCCAGATCAGCCTGTGCTAGAGCAAGACTACCTCAAAAAAACAAAACAAAAATAATAATAATAGGGTGGGAGAGATGGCTCCGTGGTCAAGGTGCTTGCCTGCAAAGCCAAAGGACCCAGGTTCAATTCCCCAGGACTCACATAAAGCCAGAGGCACAAGGTAGAGTGTATGGCTAGAGTTTGTTTGCAGCAGCTAAACACCCTGGCACGCCCATTCTCTCTCTCTGTATTTCAAATGAATAAATAAAATATTAATAGAGGGGAGAGAATTACCATGGTATCTTCATGTTCTCTCTCATATGTGGATCCTAGCTACAGATGACTGGGCTTCTGTGTGAGAATGAAAATACTTAGTAGCAGAGGCCAGTAAGTTGAAAAGGAGACATAAAGGGTGGAGAAAGGAAGGGAGGAGGATACTTAATAGGTTGATATTGTATATATGTAATTACAATGATTGTAATGGGGAGGTAATATGATGGAGAATGGAATTTCAAATGGGAAAGTGTGGGGGTGGGGAGGGAGGGAATTACCATGGGATATATTTTATAATCATGGAAAATGTTAAAAAAAATTTTAAAAAAATTAAAAAAAAAAGAAGGGAGGGAAGAAAAGAGGAAGAAGGGAAAAGGAGGGAGGGAAGGAAAGCAGGGAGAACAATTGAAGGGAGATGCTGAGGAGCTGGCTTAGCAGTTAAAGGCACTTGCTTACAAAGCCTTCCAGCCCAGGTTCAATTCCCCAGCACCACATAAAGACAGAAACAAAAGGCAGCACGTGTGCCCGGTGTTCATTTACAGTGGCAAGACACTGCCTTCCCAGGGCTGGGATTAAAGGCATGCACCACCATGCCCAGCTACCATCTTTATCTTAATAAACTCTTCACTTTTTTTGTTTGCTTCTTTGTTTTTTCATGGTGGGTCTCACTCTAGTCCAGGCTGACCTGGAATTCACTATGTAGTCTCAGGGTGGCCTTGAACTCATGGTGATCCTCCTACCTCTGCCTCCCGAGTGCTGGGATAAAAGGTATGCGCCACCACACCCAGCAACTCTTCACTTTTTTTTCTTAGTATGTTTTTTTTTAATTTGACCAAGAAAGAGGGAGAGAGAATGGGCACGCTAGAGCCTCCAGCCAAACAAACTCCAGACACATGAGCCCTCTTTGTGCATCTGGCTAACATGAGTCCTGGGGAATCGAACCTGAGTCCTTTTGGCTTTGTAGACACCTTAACCTCCAAGCCATCCCTCCAGCCCAACTCTTCAATTTTTAGCTAGATCCCTTATTTACTTAATAAACTCAACCCACCTTACAGACAAGCAAAATAAAGTTTAAAGAACTCCAACAACTTCCCTAAAGTCACTCACAGGATGTGGTTTAACCAGCTTGCAGACTTTCATGGTCTGAATGATGTCATCCAATACTCATATACACATGCATACACACACGCACGCACAAGACAGGCTCTCACTCCAGCCCAGGCTAACCTGGAACTCACTCTTTTGTCCTAGGCTGGCTGTGAGTTCACAGTGATCTGTGCCACCACACCTGGCTCAAGACTTTATATATTTATATATATATATATATATATATATATATATATATATAAAATATTTTATATTATTTATTTACAAGCTGAGAGATACAGACATATATACAGAGTATATATGGGGCTGGAGAGATATCTAAGTGGTTAAGGCACTTGCCTGGGAAGGCTAAGGACCCAGGTTTGATTCCCTAGTACCCATCTAAGCCAGATGCACAATGTAGTGCATGCATCTGGACTTTCATTTGCAGTGGCTGGAGGTCCTGGTGCACCCATTCTCTCTTCCTTTCTGTTTCTTCTTTCTGTCTCTTTCTCTCTCTATCAAATAAATAAATAAAGTATTTTTTGAAGAGTATCTATGGTATGGTTTCATTTACTTGAAACAAATCCAGGCAAAGATGACCTATGTTGTCAGAAGATGGGGGAGTAGGGCCAGGTGTGGTGGCGCGCGCCTTCAATCCCAGCACTCAGAAGGCTGGGGTAGGAGGATCCCCATGAGTTCAAGGCCACCCTGAGACTACAGAGTGAGTTCCATGTCAGCCTGGACTAGAGCAAGACTCTACCTCAAAAAATAAAAAAAAAGGAGGGGGCAGAGTATTGGCTAAAGGAGACACAATATGTCCCGGGTGCTGATGATGTTTCATGATCGGGTGCCTGACTGTATGTGTTCAATTTATGGACTTTGACATGTGTATGTTCCTATAAGTACATAATGCCTCATTAAAATATTCTTTTTACTTTTTTTTATTTTTATTTTTTCAAGTTTTTCGAGGTACAGTCTCTCTCTAGCCCAGGCTGACCTGGAATTCACTATGTAGTCTCAGGCTGGTCTCACTCACAGTGATCCTCCTACCTCTGCCTCCAGAGTGCTGGGATTAAAGGCATGGGCCACCACACCTGACAAAGTATTCTTTTAATGCTGCAGTGGGCTCAGGGTGCAAGAAACATGCCCAGCATGCACAAGGTTCAGTCTCCAGCAAAGTGTGTGAGCACGTACACACACACACACACACACACACACACACACACAATAAAAATGCTACTGTAGCCAAGCGTGGAGGTGCACACCTTTAATCCCAGGACTTGGGAAGCAGAAGTAGGAGGATCACCTTGAGTTCAAAGCCACCCTGAGACTACATAGTGAATTCCAGGTCAACCTGGGATACAGCAAAATCCTACCTTGAAACAAAAAAAAAATAAAGTCATAAATTTAGCAATTCTACATTTAGTTATATGCCCAGGACAGAAAGCAGGGACTCAGGGACATATTCACGGCAGTATTATTTAAAATAGCCAAAAGTAGAAGCGACCCAGGTGTCCAAATGGCAAGTGAAACAGCAAACTGTGGTAGGCACAATACATATTCGACCATAAAAAAGAATACGGGCTGGAGAGATGGCTTAGTGGTTAAGCACTTGCCTGTGAAGTTTAAGGACCCTGGCTCAAGGCTCAATTCTCCAGGACCCACATAAACCAGATGCATGGTGGTACATGCATCTAGAGTTTGTTTGCAGTGGCAGGAGGCTCTGGCATGCCTATTCTCTATCTATCGATCTCACTTTTTCTCTGTCTGTCATTCTCAAGTAAGTAAACAAAAAGAAAATAAAATAAAAGAATACAGCAGGGTGTGGTCAGCCTGGCATGGGGGTGCACACCTTTAACCCCAAGCACTCAGTATTTGGGGAGGCAGAGGTAGGAGGACCACCATGAGTTGAAGGCCACCCCAAGACTACATAGTGAATTCCAGGTCAGCCTGAGCTAGAGTGAGACCCTAATTTGAAAAAAAAAAAAAAAAATCCAATCAGTGCAATGATATGGATTCAAGTCACTATTAAGCCCCACTGAACGTTATACTTAAAAGTTAAATCCAGCTGTGGCGTGGTGGCGCACACCTTTAATCCCAGCACTTGGGAGGCAGAGGTAGGGGCACTGTGACTTCGAGGCCACCCTGAGACTACGTAGTGAATTCCAGGTCAGCCTGGGCTAGAGTGAGACCCTACTTCGAAAAACCAAATAAATAAATAAAAAGTTAAATGAGGGCTGGCGGGATGGTTTAGCGGTTAAGGCATTTGCCTGCAAAGCCTAAGGACCCAGGTTAGATTCCCCAGGACCCACGTTAGCCAGATGCACAAGGGGGCTCATGCATCTGGATTTTGTTTGCAGTGGCTGGAGGCCCTGATGTGCCCATTCTCTCTCTCTCTCTCTTTCTGTCAAATAAATAAATAAATAAGTTAAATGATTGTGTTTCCCACAATCAGGAGCAGGGGCCACACCGTGAGGGGAGCCTGGGACGCATTAGCCTCCTTTAGTAGGTTAGGCAAGTGCTTTAACACTGAGCTACCTCTAGTCCCAATACAGCTCTAAGGAGGCAAAAAGTACTTATTTGAGAGAGAGAAGAGAAAGGGGCAGATATAGAGATAGAAAATGGACACACCAGGGCCTCTGGGCACTGCAAGTGAACTCCAGTTGCATCTACCACCTTGTGCATCTGGCTTATGTGGGTCCTGGGGAACTGAACCTTGGTCCTTAAACTTCACAGGCAAATGCCTTAACTGCTTATTCATCTCTCCAGGCCCACAGCCTAACTAAAGGAGGTGGATCTCATCCCCAGCACCATAAAATAGTGCCTGCGGCTCCTTTAATCCTCCTCCAAATCAACCTTCTCTAAGAATCAGATTTTCAGGGCTGAGGAGCTGGCTCAGTGACCCTTGCTGTCAAAGCCCTTCAGCCCAGGTTCAATTCCCCAGTACTCATATAAAGCCAGATGTATAAATTGGCACATGCACCTGGAGTTCATTTGAAGGAGCAAAAGGCCCTGATATACCTGTATTCACTCAGTCTCTCTTTCTCCCCCTCACAAACAAATAAAACTGTTTTAAGGGGGAAAAAAAGAACAGTAACAAAAACAAAAAGCAGACTATTTCACAAAGAAAAATAATCAGATTTTTAATTAATCCTCATTTTTATTTTATACCTCATTAACTAGTGTTGTATTTTTATGAATTACTTTGCTTTATTTTGATGATGTTACAGTTATAGTTTAAATAAGCAATACTCCTCACAGGCTCATTTATTTGAACACTTGGTTCTCCAGGTGGTGGCTGCTATTTGGGAAAGTTGTGAAACTGTGTGTGTGTGTGTGTGTGTGTGTGTTAGGGTCTCTCTAGCCCAGGCTGACCTGGAATTCACTATGTAGTCCCCAGCTGGGTTGAACTCACGGTGATCCTTCTACCTCTGCCTCCCGAGTGTTGGGGTTAAAGGCGTGCACCACCACACCCAGCATGGGCATAAAGATACTTTTGTGTTCATTCATAACTTCTTTTTTTTTCATTCATAACTTCTTTGTCCTAGCCAGAGCAGTGCTTAGTTAAAGTGTTCACTGTAGGCAAACACTCTTCGCACTCGTCAATTCCACATCTATGACATGTCTGTGGCTGGCCTATCTCACTCCTATCCCCAGCTGAGATCAGGGCTTCTCTTGCATGACCCTGGTGGTCTTCCTGTTGGTGACTGTAAGTTCGTGGCCATGCGTGTACAACTTCCATTTCCGTGATGAATGCAACAGACCAGTGAGCTTCGTTCAAGGTTTGAAGCGTTCAGCACTGGGTGAGGCTCGCTTCTCCGTGGATACTGCCACTGGTAGACTCGGGAACAGAATAACTCCCATGTGCATGTAAAAGCAAAGCCAACAGCCTCACCAGGCCACATGCTCAAAGTCCATTCCGTTTTCATGGTGCCACTGACAGCCCAAGGCATCATAAAGCCAACCAACCCACTCCTGGCTTCCATCACCAATGACCAGACAGTTTACAAATGTTTAGGGGTTTTTGTTGTTGTTGTTGTTTTGTTTTGTTTTGTTTTGTTTTGGGGTAGGGTCTCTCTCTAAACCCAGAATGACTGGAATTCAGTATATAGTCTCTCAAGGTGACCTTGAACTCATGGCGCTCCTCTTACCTCTGTCTCCCGAGTGCTGGGATTAGAGGCGTGTGCCACCACCATGCCCAACTCTTTAGGTATTTCTTTTCCTTTTACTCTATATTTAAAAAGTTGAGAATAGCAAGCTGCACATGGCACGGGATGTCATGGGTTTCAACAATCTTCCAATCATCACAGTACATCCCTCAAACACCATCTTTCTCCTTCCCTTAAAATTCTAGATGAAAGCCGGTGTGGTGGCGGACGCCTCTAATCCCAGCACTCGGGAGGCTGAGGTAGGAGGAGCGCCGTGAGTTCAAGGCCAACCTGAGCTACAGAGGGAGTTCCAAATCAGCCCGAGCTAGAGTGAGATCCTGCTTTAAAAAAAATAATTCTCCCAGCACTCAAGAGGCAGAGGTAGGAGGATCACTGTGAGTTTGAAACCAGCCTGAGACTACAAAGTGAATTCCAAATCAGCCTGGGCTAGGGTGAGACCCTGCCTCTAAAAACAAACCAACAAACAAAAAATTCCAGATGAAAATCCCCAAACCCTCAGATAGGAGTCTCTATCCCAAGCCCCCACGGCCGAAGACAAGTGGATAGATTAGGGGAGGGAGGGTCCTAGCTGACCCTGCCCAACCCGGTCTCACAGACCCAGCGGTAGGGTCTTTGGCACACATCGTCATTCCAGCGGCCATCAGCGGTGAAGTGGGCGCAGTCCTCTCCTCCTCCTAGCCCATGTCCGTACCAGTCGTCCGGCTGGTCCGGCCTCCAGTTCCTGCAGACAGGAGAGAAAACCAGACTCTCAACCGTAGTCACAGAAGCCCTCCCACCTCGGGGCCGCGGGCTGCAAGTGTGGGGCCGTCTCCCAGGCAGGGCACCAGCTGCATGAGGCATACACTCACTTGAAGCTTTTCTCGTAGTCAGTTCCATCTACCCATTTCCAGGGCCCATCTTGGTCAGTTAGGCCAATCCAAGTGTTAATAGGGCCCATGTGGTGCTGGACAAATTTCTGGGGACAGAAAAAGAACTGGTGACCTCCCCTTAACGTGAACCAGCCTTCCGGTAGAACTCCCGAGGGCCTCACCTGCTCCTCCAAGGAAGTCACCACCACTAAGTGGGCGTTCTCCAGCTGGCAGTAATTCTCAGCCTCCCGCCAGGCCCTTCCAGAGTTGGAGAACCAGTAGCAGCTGCCTTTGAATTCTGTCCAGTTAATGGGGCAGCAGGTCCTCGCAGAGCCTGAGACAGAAGAAGGAGTGAGGCAGGCTGAGGAACTGAGAGGGGGTGGGGCAGAGGGAGGGGTCAGGAAAGTGGGTCTGGATGCTCCATGTCCCTCACCATTGCCCTGAAGGACGGCCATCTGACAGCTCAAGCTCCGTAGGTCAGACACAAATTGGCTCACATGGAGCAGCAAGCTGGAGTGATCTGGGGGAGGTGCAGGACAGAGCGAGAGGAAAGGAGGGTGAGGTCAGCGTGAACATGGGAAGCCAATCATAGATGTCCTGACCAAAATGCTTTTTTTTGTTTGTTGTTGTTGTTGCTGTTTGTTTTTCAAGGTAGGGTCTCGCTCTAGCTTAGGCTGACCTGGAATTCACTATGTAGTCTCAGGGTGGCCTCGAACCCATCGCAATCCTCCTACCTCTGCCCTATGAGTGCTGTGATTAAAGGTGTGCACCACCAAGCCTGGCCCAAAATGCTTTTCAAAAAATATATATTTTTTTAGATTTAGTTTTATTTATTGTTGTTTTGTTTTTTGAGGTAGGGTCTCGCTCTAGCTCAGGCTGACTTGGAATTCACTCTGTAGTCTCAGGGTGGTCTTGAACTCAGGCCTATCCTCCTACCTCTGCCTCCCAAGTATTGAGATTAAAGGTGTGCACCGCCATGCCCAGCTAGATTTATTTATATGTATTTGTTAGAGACAGGGAGAGAGAGATGGGTGCACCAGGGCCTCTAGCCACTGCAAATGAACTCCAGACGCATGTGCCACCTTGTGCATCTGGCTTAAGTGGGACCTAGAGAATCAAACTTGGGTCCTTAGACTTCCTAGGCATGTGCCTTAATCGCTAACCCATCTCTCCAGCCTCAAAAATGCCTTTTGATTTGTCCTGAGCGACTCCCTTCCCACGCCCTTACATACACACACACACACACACACACACACGCACGCACGCACACACACACACACGCACACACGCACACACGCACACACGCACACACGCACACACGCACACGCACGCACGCACGCACCAACCTTCACTCAGATCCTGCTGCTTCTCCAGCTGGGTCTCCAGCAGCTTCATCTTTCTTCCCACGCTGCCTCCTGAGAGTGAAAGTTGCTCAGCATCCTGACATCGCTATCGCCCCTCGGCACCCCACGGACCCCCCCCCCCGCCCCTCGCCCTGGGACCGCACCCTGAGTGCCCAGGGCCTTGACCTCCGCCTCGGTGCTCGCCGTGAAGTTCCGGAGGGTCTCCCCGAGAGCCCGCAGCTCGCGCCGCAGCTGGGCGTCTGCTTGGGAGAGGACTCGGTAGGACAACCTGGGCATGCCCGGCCCCCACTGCACCCAGCACGCCCCGCACCACTGTCCTTCACAAACACCCCCCCCTCCACAGCTGGCCCCTTCTTTTCCTAGTCCCGGTCACCCACTTTGGGATCCGATCACACAGACCACCACCAGCAGCAGCAGGCTGAGGCCCAGGGAGAGCAGGAGAAGGCGGGGTCCCGAGCAGAGGCGCTGCAAGAGAGGCTGGCGGAGAGGCGGCCCTGCAAGACAAGGTGTCCGGAGCTGGGGACGCAGGCCAGCAGGGGCGCAGCTCCTGAGTCCCGGGCGGGGAACTAGGCTAAGCTCTCCAGGAAACTAATAGGAACCATATAGGCTAAGAAATGGGGGTGGGGGGGAGGGAGATGGTCTGGACAGAAGGTTGACAAAAGTTTACTTTAAAATCATGGACTCTGGCTGGTAGTAACTCCCCAGGCCCAGAATTGGGTTCCTCCCGGCACAGTAAGCTATTGGGTCAAGGAGACCCATGCGGTTCCCAAAACAATGCCAAAAAAAAATTGATTACCTGCCAGAATTAAAAGGTAAGACACCTGGCTGCTGTCACAAAGCATCGGAGTATCATGCTGGAACTGAAAGGGAAACTAACTCCCGCCTGGCTAGTCCCATAGTGCTGGAAAGTTCTATAGGAGCCGCTGGGGGCAAACAGTCACCAGCAGCATGAAGAATAGGCAGGAGACTCTGCAGACTATGAACCAACCAGCCGATCAGGAAGTATACACTGCAAATGAACTTAGCTGGGTACGGTGTCACACGCCTTTAATCCCAGCACTCGGGAGGCAGAGGTAAGAGGATCACCATGAGTTCAAAACCACCCTGAGACCACACAGTGAATTACTGGTCAGCCTGGGTCAGAGTGAGACCCTACCTCAAAAA